>NC_071324.2:916590-1219621 GCF_027563975.2 Plodia interpunctella | reverse complement strand
CTTGCAACTCAATTTTGAAGCAGATGTCTTCAACCGATTCAGAATCGTTTCGACGATATTGCATACAAAGTACAAAGTATACAAAAAATGTTATAACTGTGGTCGAATTCTGATAAAATAAATAGATATAAAACACGATTACCAAAATACAATATACCTATATCTTTTTACTCCCAATTCTAGTTGCGATGTCAAACAGTTCATCGAGTACCCAGCTTTCACGGGCAGCGCATACCTCGCCATCAAGGTCCCGACCACATCCCGCATACTCAGGGTCGGGATGAACGTGAAGGCAGCTCAGCCGGTCGCTGATGGTATCATCATGTACTGGGCCGAGTCTGCTAAGGGAACTGGCGGCTTCACCTCTCTAACCGTTCGCAATGGAAAACTTGAGTTCACTTATGATCTTGGAGACGGTGAGTACGATTAGTGTAAGGCTGCATTGCTACGTTGTGTTCGCGTTGTTATTTGGTTGGGCTCCGTTGTTTTTCATTGGTTTTAACATTAACGTGCGTCGAAGTAAATCACATTTTTCTTACAACTTTTGCGTTGTCGATTTCTTTGAAATGTCAAGTGTGTAATCGTAAAAGTCATATCAGAAGCCTGTAAAAGACTAGTATACTCTAACAAAACACTTGTTAAGAAAAGAAAAAAAAACACTAAGAGATAATAATAATAATTCAAAAGCCTTCGAGCCTAATAAACGTACCCTCTACTTGGCTACTAGATATATTAGAATCATCAAATATTTATCAACTTTAAAATATTATAAATTAAATTCCCATTCCTTACACAGGCTTCCCAGTCGTGATCTCCTCGAACAAGTTGCTGCAGGCTAATGAATGGACGGATGTCAGCATTGCGCGAGTTGGCTCTGTCATCTCACTGACGGTCAACCAAGTCCATACCTACGAGGGCAGGCTAGCTTCACACACCACGGTGAGTTTACATCACAGATAATAAAATTATCAATTGGTTCCGGTGACAAGTCGGCCGATGCAAAGAAAATACTATAGGAACAGGAAGATGAAACCCCATAAAGTTGTCACGGAATCTCCCAGAATTTAGTTTCGCAAAATGAATTCTTACAATTTAAATTTATTTAAACATGAAATGCCAACAATCTTGAATTTCGCAAGAATGTCTAGTCTGCCAACACCACCTTCATTGGAATTGGTGTTGGCACATTGGTGCCTCTTCCCAAACTACGGCACTCTTTGTCCTTCCTGGCAATCCCTACCAATTGCACACTGAAGGACTTCTATAACACCTTAATGCTGTATCGGTACCGTATTGGTGCTCCACATTAAATTGAGTCGACACGCTAAGAAGAACACCTAAAAATATTACTAATACAAAAGTTTGGATGTATGTTATCTTTTTTATCAACACAATCACCACAGAAGGCAGGAGGAGATGGCAATGTAAATGTGAATAATTTCTTCCAGGATTTGACTCTGGACACCCCGTTGTTCGTTGGAGGTGTGGATGAGTCCATTATTCTGAATGAGAATGTTGGCGTTAGTGATGGTTTCAACGGATGCATCAAGGACGTAAGTTAACATCGATCTGTGTGAATGCGCCGTATAGCGAGGCGAATCTTGAGAACAAATTACAAGTACAATTTTAAATATAATTCTTGATAGGTTGGATAATATGATTGCCATTGAAAAGTCAATTACTTCAGAAAGGGAGTGGACGTACCTGTCGCTTACAAGCATGTTACGGATTTGTTAGGAACATTTTAGGTACTTACATGTTGTATTCGGCGAATGGTATTTAGCATCGAAATGCATGTCCGTTGTTGTGTCCAGATTGACACAGACGAGGGAACCGTTATTTTGTAAATTCTGAATTTATTATTTAGAATGTAGATTCTTGAAAATTAGAAACTTTATTACTTTAGCCTTCATTGGAAACTAATCTAGAACTAATTGGCAACATATTTTAGCATATCAGATTTCGGGTTCGATTCCCGATTGATTCACCATCGTCATTTTTCAATCTATCTATATCTAATTATATAAATATATACTTATATATTTTATTACGAAATTAGATATAAGTATACCTATTGATTTAGTATCCAATAAAGGAAATTATTAATTTATTCATGTTCATTGATGCCACCCCTGATAGTGATAGCTTCCCGCATGTCTATCCTTGGTCTTGCTTGCACACTCTAATCGTGTACGTATAAATTTTTCATTCAGGTAAAGTTTGGCGTCCGCCTGTTCGGATGCATGCAGCATACGTGACCGGCCATAGCCCGATTTATTTGTTTTATTTTTTATTTAAATGTTGAACGTATTTCCATCAGCTTTCTGTGTTCAACGATCCTGTAAACATCATCAACTCCTCGATCCAATCGGCCAACATCAAGGAATGCAGTACTTATGACCGGGGCGACATTCCCGAGGTACGTTTTTGAACTTTCCCATTATATATTTAGACGACATCATCTTCTAAGGCCCAAGAAATCAGAAGAAAGAAATGGCCTAAGTCCCGTAATAGTGAGCCACATCAAACATGGTTTGCTAACACTGGCAGCATCTTGTATGGGTAAAGTTTTCCTTTAATGGTACATGTTTCATTGAGATTTTTCTTTGTATAAACTAAGTTTCCGTTTGGTCTACCACTCAGGTCCCAGATTCGAATACAGCTCGTACTGTGGTACGAGCTTTTATTAGGTTAAGCGAAGGAAAACATCGTGTGCATTTGCCATAAGATGGCGGTAGGTATAAATATCTTTTTATTGGGACTTGAATAAGGTCTGACACCAGCGTTACTAATAACAAATACAAGAAGTACATAACGTAACACATCAATCCTTGAACACACTCGCGGACGCTCGACGAGACACAAAAGAAGTTTGTTCAACTCCTATAGTAGTCGTGCGTCCACAAAAGGGTTAACAAAGGTAAGATTAAACAGTGAAATAGTTGGTACAAGTTCCTAATGAGACTCCTCTGTTATAGTCTGAAAGCGTGTGCTCTCAATGCCGCAACGGAGGTGCCTGTGAACCTGATTCCTCTGTCTGCTCCTGCCCGCTTGGTTTCTCCGGAACTTACTGCGAGAACCGAGTCTCAGATAACCGCCCCTCGGAGAACATTGCCCGCATCCCCCGCTCCCCCTGCGCCGACTCCCCATGCAGGAATGGAGGCACTTGCAAGGGTGACTTCAACGCCAGAATGAAGTATTCCTGCGACTGCCCTCTTGGATACTCCGGCGCTAATTGCCAGATGCGTGAGTCTCCTTTATAATTAAGTTAATAGACAATGAGAGAATCAATTTCTTTCACCATTAATAATAATATTTTCATTATAAAACGTCTGACGCTAAAGTATTGATTATTTAGTATCTGATCAAAGTGGAAAATCACTTTTTCCTTAATATCTATCAATAACGAAGTTATAAGTACATTCGTAGTATCTTTTAGTTAGTAACACAGGTCTCAAACTTACTCTCGATATAGGTATTTCATTTTATCATACCTTCGATTTGTTCTTCTATCGATTCTGTTATACTATTGATGAATAACTTTTATGGACGAACTCCAATCTACAGCTCTGCAACTGCTACAAAGCGTGGCTTTCAACGGTAACGGTTACATTGAGCTGCCAGCGTCCCTGATCGACTACGACAACCTGGAGATGGACCCGGCGGTCATTGCTCTTGCCATGCATACCAACGAGGACGGCGTTCTGCTGTACCAACAACAGGCTATGGTGCCAGCTGGCTATGGAGACTACATCTTGATTAGAGGTATGTGTCATGTTGGCAGCCCTGACTTGCAAACCTACTATGTTGCGCTCCAACCTGAGAAGTACAAGGTGATGCAAAGTGAGAAAAAGAAAGAAAGATCGATGTAAGCACATCAAAAACGCATAGCCTTGTCAGCTGATAGGCAACAATAATAATTCCAAAATTAGTTGACGTTAGGCAGCTGGTCGTAGAACCACAGGCGATTATCGAAATTGCAAGTTAATTTTTTACGATGTTCTCGGGCTTCGCAGCCTCACAGCCCCGTATGTAACCGAGAGCATGTGAGGCGAGCGACAAGGTTACATAATTACATAACATCACTTTACTCACCTGTTACATCGCCTTACAAAACAAATACTCTGTGTCTGCTAAAAATCGTCATTTAAATTACGATACTTTTTCGCGGGAAAGCAAATACATACCGATTTCTCAGTGTTTGATTTGGCGTTGAGTCAGTAACTCAGCCGTAAGAGTTAATGAGTGAGTGAATTATGAATACATCAAGGTTCAAATATGTTATCAATGCTTAAAAGTCTGTTTAAAAAACGCTAAAACATAAAAATCGATAATAACCTTTTTTAATAGACTTAACCATTTAATTACAGTGGAAAAAGGCGTTGTGATTTTGGAGTGGGATATGGGCGGTGGTGCGTCTTCTCTGACCATCAATGACGTCTATGTAGCTGACGGTGAAAGACATAATGTAAGTGTATTTAAGTACTTATATTACAAGCATTTATTTAATTTCACGTGTCTGAAATCAAATCATACAAATTTTCTTAAAATTTCACCAACTTGCAATGTAATTGCTTGTCCTACCAGAGTCGAATACATTTTTAAAGCCAACATGTTGGTATTTTTTTTTCAAAATTTTCCACATCGCATCAGTTTTTATCATAATGCTTTGTTATGATACGCGTGACTCGATGGCGCATCTAGGTCGATACTCCTCAACAGCTTACTACACAAACTTGGCTTATAAGATCCAAATAAAAGATATGATACAAAAGAAATCGACAAAAAAAAATCGTACTTTGATATAATTTTGTTAAAACTTAAGCCCAGCCTCCTTAAAAGCAAAAAAAAAAACAGATTTTTAACTTGAAATAATTACCATCACTAAACTGGCAATAAAAACTTGATCCAAAAACGAAATATATTTTGAAAAAGCTTTATTTTCTCCCCATAGGTTGTTGTGAAGATCCTTCCCGAGGGAGAAATCAACCTATCCGTAGACTCGATGTCCAGGAATGCTGCTACTGACTCCCTGCAGAAGACTCTTAACGCTAACTCTAATATTTATGTTGGTAAGTGCTGTTGAGAAAGGAATACACAGACTTTCAGTATTGTAAAAAGGAGAATAGATACCTCTGTATATATCAAGCCCCTTTTAATAGGCTTCTATAAGTCTTTAATTTCTGTCATCGTCGCGTTATAATGTTGTCACAACTTTTTGTTTTATCTGTGGAGAATTTTAATTGACCCTCTGTTTAATATTTTCATTTCTATATACTTGTTACTTAGTTGTAAGTCATTGTAAATATTAATTTACATATCATAAAAACAAGTCCCCTGTTTTCACAAATAGATAAGTGTGTTAAAGAGGAACATTTTGTTTATAAATCGGGTAAATCTAGTCCATAACAAATAATATTGTTTTATACATAAAGATGGTTTATGTGAATAAAGGAATAGTTAAGGAAAAACGTGATACTCGCAGGTGGGATCCCGGACAGCTTCAACGTGAACCGTTACCCTGGACTCTCAGGCTGCATTGAGCAGGTGGAGTTCATGAACAGCGCCCGCGGTCTGCGTCTGGGCGAAGTCGCCGTGGCTGCCAGGAACACCCAGATTTGCAAAGAGTGAGTCGCTAGCTTTTACATTCTTTTTATAATGCTGAGCAAGCATACGACGAAGCGGCTCTTCTCGCAGCTTATGGACGGATCGCAACACTAGGGGTGTCACACGTTGCCTAGACGACTAGAGCATTAACGATCCCGACACAATTATGTTCATTGAAATGAAAGCTTTAGGGTGGATTGCACCAGTCGTCTTTGACTTTAACCTGCACGCGGCGTTTAGATCGCATGTCGAACTTTGCGTTTTTCTACGCAATTTAACGTTAACGCAAAAGCTGACTGGTGCAATCTACTCTTAGATTGTCCATTGAAAATAAATTAGCTATTAAAGCCAATTTTCAATATAATAAGGCTCAGTACGATGCCACAGATAATATCCTGTATCGGTGGTATCGTATTGATCTTCACAAATTTAGCTGAGTCGTCACGCTAATAAATCGTTAATCCTGTACTAACATTTTCTCTAACTAACTACTAACTTTCACGCTGCTCGGACATCAGTTCCATGTTTCCCGACGTGTATCCCTACTTCGAAGAAGTGGAAGTGTTCGACTCCCCCCCTCGGTTCTTCAATTCCCTTTCCCGTCCCCAATCCAGCTACAAACTCGTTGCATGCGCTGTCCTCGTCCCATCTTTCATCGATATCATAATCAATGTCAGCGTTTTATTCCTGTTCCATATTTGAATCAATTATTATTCCTAGATGTTCCAAATATAAATCAATTTTAATGGATATTCGGTACGTATTTACGTTTTAATACATAGCTGATTAGTGTGAGTCGGTACGTGTTAATTTTCTAAGAATATATAGCTCCTTAGTTATATAATAAATGCGAAAGTAAGACAGAAAAAATCACTAATAGTATGCAATAGAGCGTTGGTAGATTTCGACATGCAATGAAGAAGAAAAAGAAGCTAAATTCGTGGGCCTAATTAAATGAAATTTCGACTCGGACACAAACAGGTTCACTGCAAGCGGAGCTGAAAAGATTGCAGAAAGAAAAAAAAAACTTTAATACATTATATACGGATGAAAATTAACGACCTATGATATACTAATACTCATATGTATGTTAACATTATATTGTGAACTAATGTAATATGTTTCATTTTCAGATATTAGCTGTTCGACTTTGGATGTGAATTCGATTTAATATAGCATTAAGTCATACATTATACATACATTATAATGCCAGATATTATATTAAACTGGTCCCTTCGAAGTTCCACACTATGAGTCAATTTGTTAGATTTTAATTATTTTTACAAATATTATCTAAATTCGCTAACGTTGTTTGTTCTTTTAAAATTTTATTGAATCGAAACGATGTACTTTAAGTATTAAGGACAGTTAAGACAATATAACTTGATAAAATTTAGATTTAAACGGAAATGGAAATTGGCGGTAAGATTAAAGCATTTGTATACTATTATATAGGTAACAGTGGCTTTGTCGTCTCTGTCTAACTTTAGTAACTAGTGATGAGAGTGAGTGAGAAGGGACTCGGCCTGATAAAAGCCTTAGCAAATATTGCTCGTAAGAGTCGGTTGGTGCCATAAATTTGATTAATTATAATTAAGGCTCTAGATAGGATGCATTTTCTAATTAACATTTTTTCAATTCGATTTTGGCTTAGTTCGAACGTAAATCATCAGAAATACGCATCAAATTGTGAAATGTGCCAAACTGCGCTGAACTTATTTTCACTGCCATTATTATTTTTTTTTATTTCTTAGGCTATAAACTTTCGCTTTATATATCAACGAAATAATTTTACTTAGTGTTTATTACCCAGTTCAACAAATGCATTTAATTTATTCTAATAATATATATTTTTGGTTATATATTTAGTGGAACGATTATTATAATGATATGCATTAAATGTAATGTTATCCGTAGCATAGCTAAGAATATAATATTAATATTATAAAAAGTGTCTGAATTCAAAGTACTGATAATTGTATTTTAAACTTTTCCGTGACTATTTACGATACTATTACGGTCGTTTATCCATGTATGTTACTCTAAGTGATCAAATAAAACTAACACTAAGGAAAATCATGAATATGATATATGAAGTTTTATTTATGTAACCCTAAAAGTTTTTTAACTTCCCTGAGTACATTTTTACCTGAGTACATTGACGACCTCGGTGGCGCAGTGGTAAAGTGCTTGCCACTGAACCGAGAGGTCCCGGGTTCGATCCCCGGTCGGGTCATGATGGAAAATGATCTTTTTCTGATTGGCCCGGATCTTGGATGTTTATTTATATATGTATCTATTTATAAAATATAGTATCGTTGAGTTAGTATCCCATAACACAAGTCTCGAACTTACTTTGGGGCTAGCACAATCTGTGTGATTTGTCCTAATATATTTATTTATTTATTTACTTCGCGGCTCTGCTGGAGAGTGTGCTCCGAAACAGAGCCACAATTATTGTAAATTTTTATCATACAACAATAATCATGACTATGATAATACATTACGTGCGTTTGACGAACGCCATATTCGGGTATAATTTATATGTATTAAAAAGGTGGCTCCGCCCCAGAGCACGACATTTATGATTCTGATCGTCGCCTGTCAGATTTCTACGAACAGATCCAGCCTGGAGTCATATGTTACTAAATGTGTCCTTTATTCATCTATATTTTTGTATACACAAAAAACAAAAAAACATACAAACAAATGTACGTAAATTAAGGAAACTTTACCCGTGGAACGTCACGTCGTATCAAATTTGCAGTGTTTCCTCACGATGGCACGTGTACCTTCACCTGAAGAAGGGCGTCGACAAAAATTCATCGTTAGGTCATTTCTGTCGACTCCACCTACTAATTCCATGGTCGACCCCCATCGAGGCGATGACACGCGGAAACGGTAAAGTTCAGTGTCAACCATACATTTAGAAAGGGTCTCGCGCGCTCTGAGGGGTTAGTGCAGGATTGAATTTCACTTCTCACCATTGAATCGATTCTAAAGGAGACACAGCGAACCAATCATATTGCGCTATTGTGACGCAATGACAACTACACTGCAATGTGATTGGTTCGCAGCATGTTACTTCGAATCGATTCGATGGCGATAATTGAAATGCAAACCCGATGCTATTCTCATTCTTGTCGTTGGCAAAGCCATAGGAGCCATAACACAAGAAAAGAAGAAGAAGAACCCAGATTTTGCTACGTCACGAACACTCTACATACAAGACTATGGTAAATCTGGATTGAATAGAAATATAAAGCAATCATGAAAACTTCTCATTCTCTCTTCATAGTCGTATTCCTCATGAGACTGAGGGTCGTGGTCATTACATGGAATAAAACACACGTAACAGCTTTCTTGGCATTATTAATGGAGTGGTTTGCTATTTATTGCCTTCTCCATTTCACACACAAATCAACGTCTGTACACTTGTTTCCTCACGAAGTTTTTCCTTCACCGAAAGCAAGTGGTGAACGATGAAAACTATGTAAATGAGTCAGATTTGTATACAAACTCATGTGACACGAGTAGGATTCGATTAGTTGTGAGAAAAACCTATATACCTATAATGGTGCTCTTTAAGATTCGGTTTTGATCCATAATGTTTTACTATTTATGTAGGTATAAAGGTTAAGCCGCTTGCCAAACGCATAATACGAATGTGACTAGGAAAGAACCCGGGTTTTTTCTATTGAATTGTGACCAGTGAAGCAGATTATTAATCATTAGATGTTGCCCGGGTCTTCGCTCCCGTGCGAATTTTAAGATAAAACATAGCCTATAGCAATCTTGGATAATGTACCTTTCCAACGGTGAAAGATTTTTTAAAATCGGTTCGGTAGTTAGGGATATTACCCGCCTCAAACATACAAACTCACAAACGCTTACCTCTTCATAATAATAGTATAGATAATCATGAATTACATAAATATGTGTAGCTATTAATTTTCAAAGCGTATATAAATATTCATTTAATAAATAGTATTCAAGATTTTTTGCTTTATATGAATCCAATTACATTGCTGTGTGATTGTACTCGCGTCACGCCAATCACGTTAGTTGGCTGCGTCTCGTTGTGAAAAGATTCGATTATGAAAAGTGAAATTGTAAGCCTGCATTATGACCTCCGTATACGATTTTTACTATTAATTCTTATTATTTATCTTATAATTTTTATTGTTTATACTTTTTTACCATTACTTTTAATTACTCTTAGCCTCAATAGTAAAAACATGTATAAGGTGAATTTAAAACATGTTTGATTCTCGTCAGACACACCCGTGTCATTTTATAGGCATCCACAGTGGACTTGACACCTAATATGACACGAATGATTTGAAAATATTCGACGGTGCAAAAGTTTCAGAAATTTTATAAAACAACCACGACGAAAAAGATTTAAATCTATTTTTTACTTGATTATAAATCTCATTTTTTATGAAAGTCATAAGTTGATAATTCCATATCCGTTTATCAGACCAACTAATAAAATATCTGTTTCTGAAAAAATAATACGTTAAAAAATTCTTACATCCGGCATTAATCATATAAATTTCACGCATGACTTTTCATTTTAATTGAAAATTAATGAAATTTTACTCCTAAAGCATTTATGTTGACACAAAAACTTGAAGTTTAATAATGTCGAAAAATGTATTGTATCCTTTTTTGTTTTCCATAAATTAAAATAAATAATAAATAACGTTATCTTATAAACTTATTGTTTTCAGGTGTTAATTGTGACGATTTTAGTATTAATTACGAAAGATGTATTTTCGTTGAATCCTGTACAAAATGAGCAAGCACCATTTAAAGAACTGAACTTGAGGAGACTAGCTGAGCTGATATCAAGAATTGCAGTAACAAATCTCAATTCCGAGGGAAGAGCCAAATCGAACGGCGATTCAATGCGAAGATCTAAATCGGTCTTAGATTTGATAAAACAGAATATTGATGGCGGGAACAGAAACATATTGAGGGCTGGTAATAACCATACTGACGGTAACAGACATGGGATTAATACTAATACTGGAACTAATAGCATACAAGAGCATGCACAAGTTGTGGAAAAGGAACTCACGTCAGCATTAAATGAAAAAACTTCGGCTCTAATGCAGCATCCATATGTTGAAAATAAGGGGGTCAACGACTTCCTGGTGATGAAAGACGGCTTCTCGGATCCATCCGTGACTGTTATCCCTAACGCCATCTATTACGATATAGAAAAAAAGTGTGTTAATTGGCTGGACAACTGTAGCTTAGATGGCATAAGGGCCAAGCTCTTCCAAGTGATGCGATCGCCCTACCGATGACAGTTTGGTACACATTTTTTTTATGCCCCAAGGGCTTTTGTAGCATATGTACTCGTATGTATAAAAACCTATTTACTTATTTTTACATAAGATCTGTTTTGATTTGTAGGACATTTGGGAAGAGCTATTTATCAAATTATGTATTTTGTTATAGTAATAAAAATGAAAATAAAAGACTATTGTTTGCTTAAAAGTTCTTATAGAGTGCTGGTTATATCGAAGACTAAGAAAAATAGAGACAATGGGTTAACGTAACCAAAGATATAGGACATTGCAAAATATAGACAAAACAAAAATATAGTTCTGTCCCATTTTTACATAAACACAAGATATATTTAAAAAAAAGGTAGGTACTTCAATTGTTACAAAGCACAGTCATTAATAACAGTTCGCCTATCAATATATTATTATAATAATGCAAGACATGGTGCATTCGGGATCGGCTCCTAACGAGGGACTTCCTTGACAGTTTTTTCAAACAGCTTTAAATGCTATCGGATCTTTGACATCAATAAAATTTTGTGCCCGTTTGTGCCACAAAAATACTTGGGTGAGTTTCACTATCGCCATAACCATATTTGGAAAACTTTAACAAATCAATAAAATTTATAGATACCTACGTAACCTAAATTGAAAATCATAGTTCTCTTTATTACGACTTATAGGTTATATTGTCACTAATCAAAATGATTACCATGGATTTAGTAAGTACTTCCATGATTGTTACAATGAGGTCAAATAGACATATAAAATCGAGAATTAATGGAACAAATAATCTTTGGTTCCGAATACACGAGATTCTTCCTTTTCTTTTGTTATGACTCCCTCGTTCGCCAAAACGACGATTTTGCCAGTGTACAGTTAAAAGAGAATAATTAAAATAACATTTAAAACTCATCAATACCATAACACGGCTGCTATTTAATGCAAGTAGATCATTCGGTGTGTAACGTAAAATATATATAATTCTAATATTACGGCCGTTGTGAACCCAAAAGACTGTAACTTTGAAAAATGTGTTTTGAGATATTTGACATTAAAGTTTATAAACGAACTATGGCTTTTTAAAGTATTAACTATAAGCGAATGTATATTATATTGCATCTAGTAGTTAAGTATATATGTCTTTTATGTAGCCGAGTCGATTGTAATAAAAATGCTGAACAAAAAAAGAAAATATGGCTTATATTCTCAAAACAAAAAAAACACGTAGTGTACATTTAGGTCGTGGGTAAACACTGTAACATACATTAGTGTTATAGTACCTACATAAAGATGTTACCTACATTATTCCAAATGCAACGGATTTAGTGACACACAGAGTTAGTGTCAGTTTGGTTCTGTTTACACTCAGTGCCACGGCTTAAAGTTTACTGTCACAGGTAGGACGTCACACAGATATATTCATTTACTGTGAATCCTAACCTTGCCGGGAAAACTGGAGTCGCCCCAGCTTCACTAATTAATTTCCGATAGCGGATATATTTGCAACGTAGTCAGATAGACGTGTGGCACGGCCTTGTGGCCGGCAAAAAACAGAATATCCAATAATTAATAGAGTTATATTCACTGGCAACATTTCATTTTGAAATATATGAAAATAAATAAATAATGCTGCTGCTGCCGCGATTTTGAAGCAAAGGAAATATAGTGGCATGGAGTCGAGGTACACTTTCGTGTCTTTTGCTATTGAGACGATGGGCCCATGGGATCCTGAGGCAAAATCTTTTGTGACTGATATTTTGGCGCGTCTCCGTGAGGTAACGGACGATCTGGGCAGGCAGGTATTTGCACAAAGGATTGCCATAACAGTTTAAAGGGGTTTCCGAGCGGCGGCGTGCTGGTATCTCTTTATTATTTATAATTATTGTTTTTGGTATAAATAAATATATTTGGACAAATCACACAGACTGAGTTGGCCCCAAAGTAAATTCGAGACTTGTGTTACTCAACGATACTGTATTCCATAACATATAAGTACATAAGATAAACATCCAAAACCCAGGCCAATCTGAAAAATATTATTTTCCATCTCGACTTGACTGGTGATCGAACCCTGAGCCCAGTGGTGGAAGTCCGATGTGATGACCACCAATACATAAAGTGATTCCTGGTGAAGGTTTATGTGTCTTCTTCTTCTTCTTCTTCTTATTTAAGAATGCTCTAGTCGGTGGAGTAAGTGCCACATCTCTCTATCCTCGGCTTAGCTTTATTCGTATGATATTATATCATACACCAAGAAAACAGTGCTAAAGCTTTGTGTAAAGTTACTATTTAAGTGTTTAATGTCACAGACCCCAGTGTGTCCACGTTTTTTTGTAAACAGGAAGTGCATTTTACATATGATCGAGAAGGTAAAAATCTGACCCACCGTAAGAACTTGCTATTTTTGATAAAATCCCAAAGTTGATTGTCGGAAGCGAAGGGGCGCTCCTACTTTCATTAGCTCCTACGTTAATCATGATCAACATTAGGATGAGCTATTTTCACAGTATACCATATATACAATAAATTGAGCAGATTAACCTTTACTGCATACACACACACACACACACACAATAAACATTGCACCAACACAAACTGAACACACATGCGAGTTAACCTGACGCGTGCTTGAAATGGGTGAAGGCTGAATGGGTGAAGGCTAATATGGCTCGAATTATATTCTCCACTAAATTTATTATTTAAATATTTATTATTTAAATATCGGATTATAATACGAACTATATAACATCTACACCCATATCTACCTGCCTATTAATATTTTCAAGCTTTTATTATACTTGAGAATCTTGTAGATCAATTTTGAAGCAGATATCTGCTTCAACCGATTGAGCTGAAATTTTGCAAACGCGTTTCGTTTGGATGACAAAGCATTAATGAACGCGAACAAATGACGCGCACAGGAATGGCTTCCGACGAGGGAACCGCTCAAAAGATTACTACCCGGAAATATTTTTTTGTTATGCATTGAATGCCAAAGACAAAGATTATTTATTTGCAAACACAGGAGATATAATTTTTTTTTAAATGTGGGGTTGTTAGAAAAACTTAATCCTACATGTTCCACCGTCCACGGGTGTGCAAATTTAAATGGAGAGCATGCTCTCATCCCGCAATACAAAATCGAATAAATAAAAGTAACTAAATGACAATTTTTTTGTCTTAAAAAAATTAAAAAGTCGTTAAAACTATAACATTATAAATTATAACATTTATCAATCAGCAAGGACCTGAGGTGCTTTTTAAATAAATTTAAATTCTGATCTATACATTTTAGGTACCATACATATAATACTTTTACTTTACAATAGATCTCTCTGATAACAATATAAGCTAGTATAAACAAATTCACTTTTGTAAATAAAGTATTAAGAGGTGAATTTAATTTTGTTGTTGGATTGTAATAAACACCCGCTTGATTTCAGATATTGATTTATAGGAGTTGGGAGGCAGTTCACCAATTTTGCGATTAAATTGCTTTGTTACATTAATGACAGCAAGTTCATCAACATCATCTCAGCTGCCCTACATGACCCACAGCTGGGCATAGGCCTCATTCCGTCTACGCCAACCGTCTCTGTCCTGGGCCAGCCTTATCCATCCATCTAGCTTCCGGATGTACATGTACAAGATATGATTTGACGACCTCGGTGGCGCAGTGGTAAGGTTCTAGCCACTGAACCGAGAGGTCCCGGGTTCGATCCCCGGTCGAGTCATGATGGAAAATGATCTTTTTCTGATTGGCCCGGGTCTTGGATGTTTATCTGTATATGTATTTGTTATAAAATATCGTAAAGTTAAGTATCAAGTATCGTTGAGTTAGTATCCCATAACACAAGTCTCGAACTTACTTTGGGGCTAGCTCAATCTGTGTGATTTGTCCTAATATATTTATTTATTTATTTATATTCAGCGCGGATCGTTAGAACCATTGCCTTACTGTAGGTTTTTCATATTTTATTACTAGACGTAGCTAACAAGATGAGTGATGAGTGATCAGAGTGATGCAAATACATGTTCTATAAGCGTTGATTTTTTGAGTTGCGTTGAGCCCTTATTAGTCAATAGTAATTTTGAACACACAAGTAGCGAGCATTATTTACTAAATTCTTCGTAACAACGTAGAATATTAGTGGGGTAGTACTTGAAGAGAGACAAGCTCTTTGCTACGAACAATTCGTAGCTGAGAACGTAGGCGCTTCGTAGCCTGCCGTCACAGGATCGTAGCACCTCGTAGCACTAGCTGTAAAGGTCTGATGTCGTATGGAATCATCTAGAGGCGCGTCGATGAAAGCGATCGAAATAGCGATGACATGCTCTGTAGAGAGATACAGATAAAAAAAAAAAAACACCAAAAAAATCGTAATCAAAGATTCATCAACACGTTACACACATAAAAAACAGTTTGAAATCTGTCCAGATTTCAAAATTGTAGTCTTTGATTTCTGTTGCAAATGAATGGAATACTAAAAATCGTTATCTTCCTCAACTCCGCTGTATTGTTTTTTTTGATCGCTTGTGCTCCTGACACATTCTAATTACAATGTGTCCGAAGCACATAGTATTATGGAATATCATTCAAACAACATGGAGGGGTTGCTTCAGTTAACTTTTAAATGGCATAGATGCTTTGCGTATTTCTATGCAGGTTAAAGATAACGTCAAAGTTTACGATGCAACCCACTCTTAATATAATATTAAAAGTGTCAAATCGCGCTCCAAAAGATCGTCTCGATTCGAATAAAAAAACTGTCAGACAGCACTAAATATAATAATCTAGCCTTTTATAGAAACTACTAGCAATAGGCTAGTTAAATCGGATACTTTTTTCTAAAGTCAAGAACAAAAAATGAATAGAGCGTGTGGGACAATCAGATCTTGTGACGTCACTATTTTGGAATAAAATCAAGTCTCTCACTCTAGTCAGAACAAAAAAATGTGATTCGTCTAATTCAAAAGTCTAAAAAAGCTGATGAATTAAAGTTGATCAATTACATTTGTGATTATATTTTTTACAAAGACAAATAGCCAATCACAAATTGAAAACAATGTCAATAAACAAAGGGGTGTCCTAATGAAATGAACCAGGAATTCATCGGCATACCGGAGAGAAGGGAGCATAATATAAAAAATACAATGCGCTTATTTAGTGTCATACAATTACTGGAATCCGCAAGTTCAGAACCTAAATTTAATCTGCATAAAAATGTTTAATTGCATAAGCCGTCAGTAGGCAATCGTAATATTCATGTCAGATGGCCATTAGGCGACTCATATAAAATCTAGCAATAACACACTCGAAAAGAAGAATATTTTTGACGATCTAAAGGAAATTAAAAAATTTTTTTTTGAAAAGTTTCGGGAGTCGCTAACAAGGACTCCCGAACTTGACGACGTTCGAGACTATATTGTTATAAGGCATCTGACATGAGTTTTGTTTACCTTGTACACTTTTCCAACATATATATGTGTACCTCCTACGTTTCTGAGAACTGGACATGTAAAGTTACAAACTGTTGATGTAAAATCATCATAAACTATATAACTATCCGTTGCGTTTTTAAAGATAGGGATTGACAGATCTCAACATACATATGATAAACAGACAGCGGAAAGTGACTTTGTTTTATTATAATTAGTAGAAAATAATTTTCTTTTCAAATACCTATTCTATTTGCACATTAATTTATTACAAAACATTAAAAGCATTATGTAATTGATTGTCAAAGCGAAAAATAATTTAAAAAAAAACCTTTTTTTGACCCAGTGGCGTTACCGGAGTTCAATGACCCGGCGCTGCGCTGTCCTTGGATATTTTGATTTTCGAAGGCCGATGATTTCAGTTCTCGTTGGACGGTCGTTGTAGCCGCTATACTGCACCTGAAGGTTGTCGACCCGGACTGTAAAGTTCGCGGAATCGCCGCTAGAGTGCACCGCTAAAAAGCTAATCTCATTATTTCCGCCTCGTTGAGCAGTAAAGACCTTGAACATGGCAACTCCACGAACTCCTGTTTGGGCAAGATGGCCCACCACACTTAGTATCGTACTATTTATTTATACAGTGATTAAACTATTAAAAATCAAAAACACACGTCATTCTGATGACAGAATTAAATAAACAAGGATATTTTTTTTATTATGACATTTTTTTTTAATTTTAAATATTTTTTTGTTGCAATAACTTATAAAGTAATTGTCAATATTATCCCAAAACATTTAGTGTATCTTCGACTTAGTCCAAATATAAACGGAAAGTATTGTGTTAAATAAATAAAGTAAAAAATATATTATAATATATAATCAATAGTTCAATTCATGTCAAATGTTAGTGTAGTATATAAAATAATATTATAAAAATTTTCGGCGCGAATAATAAAAATAAAAAAAAAACAATTCTGCCAGATATGACTCTGCCAAAAAATAATATCGTTTTATCGCCTGTCGTGGCTGTGGCCGTGATGAATGCGATTCCATTTGAAACGTCGACCAACATGAAAAAAATAAAAGGTAAGTCTCCCTCTCATTTTAGTGTGTTCCCGGTTTCTTCCTTAGCCGTTGAGCGTCGGAACCCCGGGTCCGCTTTCTTACTTTTTCGTCTCCACTTCGCACGGTCATCTGCATTCCTGGTTATCAGACAAAAAATATAAGGTATGTTTTCCTAATATACAAGCTGTTATTTAACTTGCATAGGAGTTTATGCGTCTTCGGGTGGAATCTTGAAATTAAATTTTGCAATATATTTCAACAGATTGACCCAAATATACGTCTCATTATTTTATTCTAGAGATTTAAAAAAAAAATAACTAAAAAATATTTATCATTAAAAATTATAGATAATGAAAATACCGGTTTTTAATAATAATAAATAAAAGCATTTTTGTTGCAAACTTTTCTTGACGTCTTGTTGCATTCAGACAAAAAGCATTTTCGTGCAATGAACCCTTCAGCAATTATATGTCATAGAATGTAGTTTACACAAGTCTTAACTGAACTTACTTTAGAGCTAATAACCTTTGTGATTTTTCGCATTAAATTTGTTTATTTAAAAATACTTTTTTTTTAAAGAATACTCAACCCTGTGATTAACATTTCATGTACAATATCACGACAGAATTGTATTCTAAATGAAGATTGTATTAATCGAAGATCATATTTGTTTCCGTCGGGTTATAATTATGATTGCCAAGGGAATAAATTAATTTCCAGTCAAATTCTTGTTCTACTTCAATTAGGTAGGTACTTTCACTTGTAAGTTCAAATGTGGCAGCAGGTAGTATTAAAATTTTACCACCACTTGGAAAACATGTTTCCCTGGCATTTATGTTGTAAAATTGATTTTTAATTACCGACCGCTGGCTAGTGACGCACGTTTAAATTAATATGCACCAACGACCAATTTCATAATAGACTATTAAGAAGGGGAAAAGCCTGCTCTATACGAAATTTTGTATTTCGCACTGAGCGTGTATGCTTACCATCAAACAACAGAAAGGGCATAGACTCGACTACGACGTCCTCGACGACCTCGGTGGCGCAGTGGTAAAGTAACTTGCCTCTGAACCGAGAGGTCCAGGGTTCGATCCCCGGTCGGGTCATGATGGAAAATGATCTTTTTCTGTTTGGCCCGAGTTTTGGATGTTTATCTATATGTGTATTTGTTATAAAATATAGTATCGTTGAGTTAGTATCCCGTAACACAAGTCTCGAGCTTACTTTGGGGCTAGCTCAATCTGTATGATTTTTTCCTAATTTTTTATTGTTTATTTTTTTTATTTATTTATATTCCTAAGAATAAAATTTCCCTATGTTATTATAGTCTCATGGGTGGAACCTGTCGCTAGTACAATATCTAGTAGCCTCTAATATAAACTCATTTGTCTATCTGTTTTCGCTTGTCAAGTTTCGGCGACAGATAACTACTGATTTAAAAGACAATACAGTTTAATATTTGGTGATGAAAATTTTGATTACTAAATTCTGCTGCATTTTATGCGTATTTAATACTTAACTTTATTTACTTTTCAATATTATTTTGGTGTTATTTTTTGATACTTGTTAAAATAAAACTCATTTTGTTGCTCGATGCTTGTAATCCTAACTAATACGAAAGTTACTTTGTTCATTTGTTCGTTACCTCTCCACGCTTTGTCTACTCAAACAATCTTCTTGAAATTTTTCATATATATAGTTTGAAGTATGGAGAAGGACATAGAACATACCTTTAATACCGGAAATTAACGTGAGCGAAGCCGATTGGCATAGCGAAGCTAGTGTTGATATTAATTATAAGTTTGAGTCTTGATTATCATACATAATATGTTGGTTGTTGTTGTATGTTCTCTCTCTTTCATTTTCGCGTGTATGTTTCTTTCGGAGCGTCACAGCTTTGAATGCAACCGGGAGTATTTAGAGCTGTGACGCTCCGAAATAATTTCGATAAGCAAGTTAATGCTTTACGACTCTAAATTTCGATGTTTGCATCTTGATTGTTACATATTATAAAATAACGTCGACTACCGCGTCTGTCTGTCTGCGATACTTAAGAACTACCTGTTTGATTTCTGTGATTTCTAAAGATGGTTTAGGGAAGCCATTACATGCCGCTAATATTATAATAATAAAATAAAATAGAATTCATTTATATTATGTTTTGAAGGGCTTTCTACTTAAAGACATATAACAAATTTTTGTAATGCTAATCGTCCCATTGAATTGAAGTACTTGCTATTCAAATCCAGTACTAGTACTTTATTCAGAAATTAGATCTTCACAGGCACTTTATCAATTGATATTCTGATTAAAGCTATACTAACAATTGGAATTTCGGAACGACCTATATATAAGCTTAGAAGAAATGGCGAAAGAAACTGATTTAAACACTGTGTTGGTCCCTATCATGCCAGAAAGGAATTGGCAATTTTTTCACATAAATACATACATATAATTTAAAAGTTAAAACCACATTGCGAAATTTAAATCCATGGCATGTTACAAGCATCTAAAGCTTGCTTTAGGTTAGCTTTACACGGATAACACTTTTTGTTTGACAATTTTCGTGGACTGTCTCATATTGGGTCGGTAATCCATCAAATTGGAGATAAGAAAGAGCTAGATTGGAGATAATGTCAAATAGCTTTCACATTGGTCTGGGAACGTTAGGAAAAAATATTCTCCTCTCGCGCAGATTGCAAAAGTCCATTTAGTGAATGTGCAATTGGAAATTGTTTACACGCTCGCTATTTCAGAATCTCAAGTCAACATAAGTTATTTCTAAAAAGAATTTCTATCTTCCTTGCAAATCTTGGACTTGTTGCTATATCAGTACATTTGTGATAGCTTCAAATTCGAATGGGATTCAATTGGCTCGTTATCAATATAGGTCGATCGTCTGCACTCCCTACCTATAGATTGCACCGACGACAATCAGAGAAGAAAAAATAATAAAATTTGTCTTATTAAAAGCGACCCGTCCCGGCCGTCTTTGCTCGGGTAAAACGATAATGAATTATGGACAGACAGACAGCGAAACTGACGATGATGCGATTTCTTCAAAATACATAATTGCATCGCTGCACTTCGTCGACGGAACTACGGCCTAAAACTGTGTGTTGTGTGTGTGTGTGTGTGTGTGTGTGTGTGTGTGTACCACAAACAAGAGTACGTACATGTCCACTTGTTATTACAGTTTTAAAGGGCCCTCGATGGGGTTATTACTTTTTAGTCATGGTAGTAATATCGTACTCCATGTTTTAATAAATTCACTGGACATTTAGTCAAATACAGGATGATATTACAGTAAAGCTTGACTTTAAATTTTAAAATGTAGCGGCCCGTGAATCTCCTCGTATTAATTTGCTGTCAGCCATCGCATATTTTTATTTGCTGTCTTTCTCTGTTTGTCATCTCCCGTTTTGCGCGCATTCTCAGCCATAGCGCATCGTGCAAGTACAGGTTCCATTTATAAATTGAACAATAAAATATTCTGTAGTTACCAGTTATGTGCCAAGGCTTCTTATTCCTTAATCGACTCGTACGACATTCACGGGAAGATATTTAACAATGTTATGAGCCGGTTTTGATCGTTCCTTTACCCGCAAAATATTTTTGGAGTGTATAGAAGCTAATCTTCCATCTACACATGCCCCGACTCTTAAGTGTGAGTCGCATCAGTCAACTTTGACAATGATTTTGAGCTGGACGCCGCTGGCAAGACAAAATGGCGTAATTTGCGCAGGTTAAAGTTAATTAATATTATTAGTTATATTGAGATAGTGGCTAAACGGTAAGACCAATATTCTAAGCTGTACGTCATGTTAGTGAAGTTAGGCCCAGACCGATTGTTCCATCGTCCGTTGCGTGTTGGCGCTCCATTGTTGCACATTTTTGACATTTTGACGCTGACGTGTGTCGCTTTATGATGCAAAATATTGCTAAAATAATTATGTGGAAATGTTTTTCACAATTTGTAACCATTATTCCGAATTCCCCAAACAGGCAGAGACATTCTGACGAAACAGGATTAATGGATAATTTTCAGTCTGTAAATCAGCAGTAAAATAAAGTTATGCCGTTC
The DNA here is from genome assembly GCF_027563975.2 of Plodia interpunctella. Taxonomy (NCBI): domain Eukaryota; kingdom Metazoa; phylum Arthropoda; class Insecta; order Lepidoptera; family Pyralidae; genus Plodia; species Plodia interpunctella. Next base: position 1,198,120 of record NC_071324.2, on the reverse strand, counting down.
AGTGCACCAATTTAAATAGCACCGATTCAGATTGCACAAGAAGCTTTTGTTTAGAACGATGGTCATTTTTAAAATGTTATTCGAAGAATTTATGAATGTGTCCTTGAGACACGTAATTTTCTAATAATTTGCTGGTCTATTTATTTTATTGAGCGAGCGAGCAAAGCGAGCGAGCAAAACGAGCGAGATCTACAAATGAACTTGTAGCTAAAATACAATTTTTGTATATATGTATGTTTGTAATGCGATAACTTTCTGATGAAATTCAAAAGGTATGTAAGATCAGTCAATAGATTTTTTTAAATTCGTAGGGCAACAAAATAGGTTAGGTTTTTTTTTAATTTATTGTGTTCGCGAGGTCTAAATTCGCGGCGAACAATTACTACGAGCCACTAACTAGTGATTTAAATACTTGTAACAGTAGTATTTAAATCACTTGTAATTTTTTTTTTAATAATAAAAAGCATCTGAAAGCAATGCCTGGAGTTCCAATTGAAACGTATGGGTGCTATTCAAATCGGTGCCATTCGAATTGCTGCGCAGAACTACATTCCTCGTCAATTAGTTTACTGGTATGCATTGAAGAATTTTATTTAAGCAACATTGGATTTAAAATTAATTGACTACAAATTAAAGCTTTTTCACTGCGATATAAACTGGATCATATAGAGTAGGTCCTGTTCTAGGAACGACATGCCGATATTTCATATAATAAAAAAGATATTCCGTCAAATAAAATACCAGAAAACGTTGATTATTCCCGGTATTGAGGGGGAGTAAACTCAATAACTTTACAGCCAAGGCTGTATTGCTGGATAGGCATAAAAATATTTTAAAAAATTTTATGTTACTCACATTCCCTTTGCCGTAAAAAATTGATGAAACGAAGCAAAAACACGTAAAAAAGAGATAGGTACCTACGTAACAAACGTATGCACTGTTGCGAAAAGCAAATCAAGCTATTTGTTAATTAAAATCACGATACACGTGTAACGTATACAAGGTCATGCGTATGCAAAATCCCAGTCGCGGATTCCGTATAAAAATTCAATTCTTATAATTTCCTGAAGGATTTTACACATTGTTTCGAGATTCCGATACCGATTTTTTACGGTTGAGATTTTTTTTTAAACCACAAATAAAATATAGACCGTATTAATGTAGTCCTTCGGTTGCGTTAGAATCGGAACTTCATTTTGTTCCGATTTGATGTACTTCTCTTGCACAGTAATAGTTTTCCTTTTTCCCATTGAAGGAGAATACAAGGGTCGCATGTTACTCCAGTTAACTGTCTCCATTATGCCATACCTGCTCCAAACGACCGGTCACGTCCCGATCACCTGCACTTTGAACGAGTAAGTACTTTAAAATTAAAGCAAACTACGTAAGACAAATTGTATATAATGTGGGACCGCCAAAATCCAAAACATATGTTTTGTCTAGGTACTATTAAAGCCTAATCTCTCCTGGCATTATTCTAGTCTGCTTTGTACTTTAGCCACACCTTCTCCAAGCAAAACAATATTTATCTGCAGGGAACTTTATACACTAAGGTACTTCCTCTTGGTTGTCAGATGTTAACACATCTGCAGCACTGTCTCACTGTCTGCAATCTGTCTCGTCGAACGACCACGAAATTGTTAACACATACACTTATATAGGTATTAATAAAATTCTTGTAAGTATTGAGTTACATAATTGTCTGGTGCATCTGCATTGACGAACCCTAGTTATGCAGGGCTAATTATGTGAGATAAGAAAATATCTCAAAGTGAAATACCATCACAAATTTTCTGTAAGAAACTTGCCAAGTCTAAACGAAACTGTATGTTTCTATAATTAAATTAGGTAAATATGTAGCTAGCAAGGCCAAGTCGAGTTTCTCCTTTCAGCGATTTCTGTATTAATTTAATTCGATTTTATGTGACTTGGCCTAATGTTCAATCAACATTTTGCGGCGGCCGACTGTGGCCTAGTTGTTTAGACGACGGATACAAATATTGCTCTTTATTCTTGGTTTTATTCCCTTAAAATAACTGCAATCGAGATATTATGTTATTAGTTGGATCAGGTATAGAGATTTCCCGGGTAAATTACAATACTGCCATGTCAAAAGCAGACCATTTCAATGTGTCAATGTATGCATATGATAGAGCATCAAGCATCTAGAAGGCAAGAATTTGGAATAACAAAGCAGGAGAAGTGTCAACGCATTCCATCTGAATATAAGTATTTCTTTATAACCTTACTAGCTGTGGCCCGTGGCTTTTTTCGGGTAAATTTTTAACCGGGAATATATTTTTCCGGTATGAAAGGTATCCTATGTACTTCCCCGAACTTCAAACTGAATGTATGCAAAATTTCAAGAAGATTATTCTCAAGATAACTTGGGTAGATAGAGCGTGAATAGATTGGATAGGAGATAGGATTTACTGAACAATGTACCGAGAAAGCTAACAGCAGTGCCAGGTTTTCTGGCAATGCCTATTCTTCACTTTAATATTTCAAACTTAAAGTAATAAGTACTGATTAAAAATAAATTAATAAGAATAGTAACTAAATGAATAAGAAGGCTCAGACATCATGTCTTTGTGCACGAGCGAACTATATTTTCAGTACTTTGTAATACTAATGCTGACAAAAGCGAATTGTTAAACAAGTAGTATCAATTAGTGAATTCAAAACTAAATAAGTATACAAGAAAATGCGAAAAAGATGGCCTTAACCTGCGCGTGCGCGTATGTGCACGCATCACTCGTTTTTTGACATTTGTCAAATGTTGAGTTTTTGACCAATCGCTCCTTCGAGCCGGATAGTGAATTTCTGTGTGTTTCGAGCTGTTTCTGTGAGTTTGCGTTCCGTCCGTTTGGCCGCAGGCGGGTCTCACCTGATTGAGACGGCGTTCTACAATAGCAGCTCAATGCCACAATACAGTGAATATAAGTACAAGGAATTCTGGAGGCCCAGAACTACGTAATATCGAATGAGCCATTAAAAAGGCGTCTTTGTCACTATAGAACCGCTCTTGGAACGACATCATTGAGTCAGGTAAAATAGTAGTAGAAATAAATAAAATAGTAGTAGTATAGTAGTTCTCAGTAGAACTTCATTCGATATTACGTAGTTCCGGACCTCCAGAGTCTTTTTTGACGTTGTTTAATACTTTAAAATACTTTCACCTATGAAAGTATTTTAAATTAATAATAATACTTTAAAATACTTTCGCCTATGAAAGTATTTTAAATTAATAATAATACTTTAAAATACTTTCACCTATGAAAGTATTTTAAATTAATAATAATACTTTAAAATACTTTCACCTATGAAAGTATTTTAAATTAATAATAATACTTTAAAATACTTTCGCCTATGAAAGTATTTTAAATTAATAATAATACTTTAAAATACTTTCACCTATGAAAGTATTTTAAATTAATAATAATACTTTAAAATACTTTCGCCTATGAAAGTATTTTAAATTAATAATAATACTTTAAAATACTTTCACCTATGAAAGTATTTTAAATTAATAATAATACTTTAAAATACTTTGACCTATGAAAGTATTTTAAATTACTAAACAACGTAAAAAAAGATTCTGCTATTAGGAAGAACTTCGAGTATACCAAATAACATTAGATACCATGATGTAACTATGAATCAAACATCACTCTTCTAAGACTAGATGAAGACAAGCCAACTTGTTTGAAATATCATTCTGGCCCTACAAATAGTGGAGAAGGAGCTAAAACTAACAACTTTCTCAAAAAGTCGGCAACGCACCGGCGACCTGTAACGTGATGCCGGCGGTGTTGGCTTATCATCAGGCGATCTGCATACTTGGCCTAGACATTAAATAAAAAAAACTTGCGTATTGGACGACAGAGGATCGACTAGTGAATTTCACGATTTGATATGCTAACAGAAAACCAATTTCCGAGCTCTTTAGTGTTGTAACCGACAAATTTAGCTAAACGGTAGCAAATTGAATAGAAATTTCGAACGCTTCAGTCACACTACACTGATTATTATAATTTCGTATATAGATAAATAATTTTACGTATATTACATATTTTTTTGTAGCTGTAATGTATAATTGTTTATGTACAATATATATGTACATTTTGAAATGAAATGTATATCTTTATATCTCTGTTTTTGACAGTTATCATTCTAATCCGACCCACAGTACAATATTTTCTTTTATAGTAAATCCCACAGGATCTCTTTGGTTACCCTTCTTCGTGCTCCTGCGAAAGATGATATGAAGTAACAAACAAACTTACTTTTGCATTTATAATATTAGTTAGGATCGTATTGTGTTGCATATGTGGGATAAAAAATATTTTATAAATACTTTTTTTTAGAGAGAGATTGAAGACGTTGTGGTTAACGATGTAAGATATTTTAAGAATAAAATAGAGGATTTGTTTTTCTACCAGCTTTATCCCCACGTATATAATGTATAGAAAATTATTTTGTATTGATGTTGACAGTAACACAATAATTGACGGTCCGTTTTATTAATATGCAGAACATTAATTGAAAATATTAATTGCCATCTGCCTTTGAAATGAGCTATCGGGAATTTAAAATATATATGTAACTGAAATTAAAAGTTATGGAAAAATCATTATGATCACTGTCCCGGATAAACAGAGAAGTGAGCTCAATTCCCGCTGGATTCCAAAATGTTTTCATAATATTTCATACAGAATATGGTTTTCAATAATTTCAAGTGGTTTTCAATAATTTCAAGGTCACAACAGCGTATTCAGTAAAACAAATGATCATTTCATAATTCAAAAGAGCAATTAAATAAATGGTACTTATACATTTTTGTACAATTAATTACTCATTACTTTCACATCCTGCCGAAAGTCATTCATGAATGTTGTTTTTCGATATTAAATCTCTCAACAACAAGCGCTGTAAATCCGATTACCCACACAATTATAAAATCTTTGCCGGCGTTTCTGCTTTCTGAATCATTAAGTAGCTATATATTATGTGCTATTGGTATATTTCCATTAATGTTGAATACAAAATTTATGCTTATTTTAATAAAACTTTTTATATATATATTACATATTAGGACAAATCACACACATTGAGACTAAGCTAGCCCCAAAGTAAGTTCGAGACTTGTGTTACGGGCTACTAACTCAACGATACTATATTTTGTTTTATATAGATATAGATACATTATATAGATAAACATCCAAAATCCGGGCTAATCAGAAAAATATCATTTTCCATCATGACCCGACCGGGCATTGAATCTGGGACAACAGAAGAGGCAAGCACTTCACCACTGCGCCACCGAGGTAGTCAAAACTATCTTGATTTTGTCTAAACTTGTGTGATATATACATGTGGATTTAGTAAGAACTTCGTCAGAGTACCTACTAATTCCGTGGATATATATTTAGTCGCGCTGGTTGCGACGGCGCAGGACTATAGCTTTCCTAAGTTTTGACACTGTAATGCGTTAACGCACGTTGAAACTTCATACCACAGATTGAGAAAGGGTCCTGCGCGCGCTTCATAAAATTTCTGTATTGTTCTACGCTGTCTGTCGACGGACGTCGAAATGACGATGCACGACTGAGCAATCTAAGTTTGGACTCACGAAGCGTAAGACAATAAATGCTGTAAAAGTTTCCTTCTTGCATAAATACTTGAAAAGTCATGGCAGAAGGACAGTCAGGCAGACACAATGGTAATGATCCTATAAGGTTTCCATGTTTTTTTTACATTTTTATTATGTTTATTCAAAACTTTGTTAGCCAAAAATAAAAATAAAAATAAAACGCAGATTTTCATACGGTTTTCGCGAATAAATAATGGAATTTGTAAAGAGTGTTTAGGTGAATTATTAATAATTTTATACACCAGCTTAGTCGGGGCGGGTCGATAGTAAATACTTTTTTATGTAACATATCAACAGATAGCATTATAAGATGTGTTTCACAAGTATTTGATACGGCTAACTGCTTAATCTTGCAGGTTAGATTATTGTCCGATTATAATAGGAATGATATTGTATCAGGAAATGGTGAAACAAATCCTAATTGTTTAATATTCTCATTAATATCACAGATAAATGTTTTTGTCTGTTATCTCTTCACGCCCCATCTTAATTATAAACTTTGTTCTGAAACATATATATATAGACTATTAGTGAAAACCGTATGAAAATCCGTGCCATAGTATTTGATTTCATCGCGAACATACAGACAGAGGCGGCAGAGTAATAGTTTTATAATGTTACGACGTAAGGATAATTTAACAGGCAGCATTGGAACATACCCTTAAATATATTGATTTCACAAGAACAGTTTTTATTTCTAATTTTAACATTAGCTGAAATTCTTCTGTTCCTTAGACTCTTTCACACTTTTTCCTTGTTTGGCAAGCAACCTGTTACTATGTCCCTGTCTACACCCCCTCGTGCCACAGGTGGTTCTCGCCCGGTCGCTAAGTTTTGTCTTGATAATTTTACTCAGGCCCGCAATATCCATTGCGGATCAAACTTTCAAAATTAGTATTAGATTTTAATGTGCGATTATTCTCTATGTTAAGTGTTCGTTAAACTTTCGCATTTTATAGTTTGGACCAATTCATTGAAGTAATGAATGAGCAAAGATTTTGAAAAGGCGCTCAGCCAGTCTGTAATTACTTTTTTCATTCATAAACCAAATATAATTAAACTTATTAAAACTGTATATGTAATTATGATATCAATTGATTATCTAGGACAGTCATCTGGATGTGTACCCGGCAGCATTCACAGCTATGACGCCTGCAAGCCCAACGGCGTAAAAAATAAAACTTTGAAGATTCGGCTGTGATTTTACGACCGGCCGTTTGCTTAACGTTAACCCTCTTTGGGACCGCTGCCAATACGCGTAACAAACAAGTCTTTATATATTTTTGTGTGAGAATACAATTTTCGTCACAACGTCCCGTTAAATCGACTAGATGAATTTTGAGGGAATAAAATATATATTAATCGTTTAATAAATGACCGAACCGCACATACGAATTGTATTGCATAAAACTTCATAATTTTATCCTAAAAATCCCAGGGAAACAAGGGCTCTGACTGGTATTCAATAAATTCTACTAGATTTGGGAGAATAGGTAGTTAGTTATGTTAATTTTTTACGTAAAAACTAAATCACGGATTTTGATTAAATTTGTTATACGTATACCAAATATAATCATTAATAGAATGATTACAGGAATAATTTTTAAAAAAATGTTTTTATCCATAAATTCTTCGAAAAGCATCGCCCCGTGACGCAGCCAGTGACTTTACAGACGCAAAAGTTTGCATATGTTTATTGCTCATATACGCGAAATCTACTAAACAGATCTCAATAAAATTTAGCACTCGGGTAGAATAGAATCTGGAATAGCGTAAAAGTTACTTTTTTTTTCATAAAATTCCCATGTGTCCAGTGTCGCGGGGCGTAGCTAGCTCATCTATAATGAAAACTCGTGAAATTAATCTGAAAAATATTTGTAATTATATTACAAAATTGGGGAGAGGAAGGGGGTGGAGGATGCGCTATTGATTTTCGGTATGTCGGCCTTGAAATCAGAGCGCAGTGCGCGTGGAGCAAAATATTAAATATAACTAGAACAAAAGCCCGAGCTGAAACAAACAAATATATTCGAAGTAAATCATAGCCAGCTATTTATTAGAAAAGCTGATTGAAACAAAAGAAGATACCTACCTGTTTCTTTTCAAAAATAATAAGATTATCTGAGTACTTTATTATTTTATATTTACGTAAATGTTAGGAGTTTACCTACAGTTACCTACTTGCCCACCAAAAAATATTTAAAATATTTTTTACCCTTATTTGGAAATAGATTTTATAATTAGTTAAATTTTTGCGAGTTATAGAAATATATACATTTCACCTTTTTTTTTTCTAAATTTCGAAAAAACGCTTCGTTGTTCACATCGGAGAATTCGCGGAAAATGTCAAAACGCGGAGAAGACAATGTATATTCTCATGAAAAATTGTAGATTAATCGAAAATTAAGTACTTATTGAGAAAATTCACACAAAAATATTTTTATCTAATAACAACAAAAAACGTATATTAATAAATATAATATTGTGTATAATTATGTAAATAAAATTAATACAGTATTGTAATATAAAGCAGAAAATATACAGCAAAGTTTGTGTTTAAAACGATCTAAAATCGAAATTTAAAAAAGATTAACTGTGTTGGATTAAAATTTATAGTTTGGGTCAGCTGGTTTATTAATAGATGTATCTGGGTCCGCGCAAGTCCATCCCCCGCAGCGCTGTCTTTCATCAGTGCATCAAAGGTTGCATAGGTGAGTCCGGGGGGCAAAGTGAGTCTATCCATCATTCGCGATTTGCGCCGCGGTCGGCACATTGTCGGACCGTTGCCGGCTGCTCTCGCGCGCGACTTCGAAACTTTCTGAGCGCTACAGAGCTCACGCCATATCTTTGGTGAGTAATTCACGTTTTACTAATTTCCCGCGTATTTCTCACGTATTATTTCCGGATTTTTACGCTGATTTTTATTTTTATTTTATTGATTAAATTTGCTGTGACTCCAATCCGGTGTAAACGCGAAAATTTCGGTTAAATTCGTAGAAATCTTGAATGTATATCATATTAAAATTAATGAATAATAAAATTGTTTTAGTTAAATATGTGAAAGTGATTTTTTGACACATTTTGATATATTTATAATATGTATTACGTAACAATTTCGAAACGCAATTATAGGTAACTTGGAAAATTAAGTGTATGTGTGTATAAAAGTGCTTTACGAGTGATGGTGAACTATTTGTGAAGTGATTTTAAATACTTTTTAACAATAAAAACTATATTTTTTTTTAATTAATAAATATTTTCTTTGTTAAGTTAAATTAATGTTGGTGATGGCAAAAAGTATAATTTCGGAAATTTAAAACAAATTTACAGCAATGGAATCGTTTGATGACATTTATTGTTAATTTTTTTGTGAATTTTGTGCAAAATTGTGATTGTTATTATATTATATGGTGCCATGAAAAAGTAATAAATCATTAAAAATACATATATTTTGTGAAGTGCAAGTTAAACTATATATGTTTTTATTGTGAAAGTGGTCTTTTTTGTTTAAATTTGGTTAAATTAGTGCTAAAATATATTTTAGGTGCTAGCCTCCATCTTGCTCACTCATTTACCAATTGTATATGAGTGAGGGAGACAAACGGCGTGCCGCTGCAGTTGCAGTGTTTATAAACAAGCGTGATAATGAACTTCAAATCTAGTTCGCTCTTTCTCTCCTGAAACCGTGTTGATCGATACCGGTCGCATCGCACACAAATTTTCAAGCCTGTTCATTTTTAAATTATTATTTCATCATATAAAAAAAATTGTTAATATCTCTCATTAAAATATGAAGTGTCTCATTAAAATTTTGTAACGATTTCTGATGAAACAAATGAAAAATATCAAATGTAATCTTTATTTTTAATGAAAAAAGATTTTTTTTTGTTTGTGGCGTCCAAGTGGGGATGACCTAGTGGGCGGCAAAATTGGTGGGGGGAGGGCGTTATCGGATATGCAACCTTGGCCTGCGTGCCATTTACAGGTTCCACATTACTGCATTTCTCGAAATTAACGCAAATAGTACTTACTTAATAAGTACTTACTGTAATTAAATAAAGAGCTAAGAACGAATCCTTTAGCTTTTTTCTACAGTATAAATTTTTATTTAAGTTTAAATTTAATATTTTTAGATCATTATTGAAGCATAAATTTAATTGGACGAAATAAGTAATTTCAAAAATCAATTTAAAAATAACTTTTCTATTAAATAAAAAATTAATTAAAAAATAACTACAACTTTATTTTTATTAAAAATAATATACAATTATGTAACAACTAAATTCAATTAAAACTTAATCTAAAATATAAGTACTAAATTAATTTAAATAAAAAATGGATACTAAAAAGAACTACTATTATTACAAAATCATTTTATAGATGAAGTTGTAGTGAATAATTACTACAACTTCATCTATAAAATTATTTTAAATAAATACATAATATGATTTTATGAAAATGCTTACTAAGTTCTTAGTAAGTTTATACAGTCTTATGAAGAATTTACTTGTAAGTTATTTTAATTCTTAAATTAGTTACAAAATAGTTTTAGTTACTTTTTTAGTTAATATAAATTTTACTCAAATTGATTTTTGAAATAACTTATTTCATTATTGATTATTCATGCGGCCATTTCATGCAATAGTTCCAAATTTAATTTTAATAATGTTATAAGAATCAAAATATATCAATTTTAATATTTTAATTTCTTAGTAAGAGTGTTCTCTTCTTACTATGAAATTTTCTTAGTAAGAGAGTATAGTCTCTTCTGAAATTAAAATGTTAAAATTTTATATATAAATTATTAATTTTAACATTTTAAGTTCTTAGTTTAGAAATTTCCGCACGCCTGTGATGTAGGTAGGAATAGTTTTACTCTCTGTAGTGGATAGATATGGAAATCAGTATAATACTGCTGCACAGTTTTACATACTACATTAGGGAGTATTCTCTCCCCACATTCGCTTTGCAAACTCTTTTGCTTGTAGGGAGCGATTATACGCTGTAGCGAAGTCTCTATGGGAATTTCAATACTCCCAGAGAATCTCCAGCTGTTGCACAGAGACACGGTTCACTTTTCGGCTATAAAATAAGTAACAATGCAATTTACACAACTATATCAAACCACAAAACAAGTTAGCATAATAATATCGAACCACAAAAACTAAACTTTAATTCACTAAATTGAAAACAAAACTCACTTTATTTCCATGGTGACGCTGAAGAGACGTAATTTGAGAATGAGCCATGGCTGATTAAAATAGGTCAGGCACTCAACATTGTGTTTTTTATCCACTTAACACTAAGTAAGATAAATAAAATTATTTTTAAAGTTTAAAAATACTTGAGTGTACATTTCAAACTTTTTTCTCCTGTGATGTGACAGCGTGCGTTCCGTTCTCGATTCAGGTCACAATGTAGATTTGGTTTCATACTTATTCATCGACATTTTCTTTAATTTTAAGCACATTTTTGAGATAATAAGTAAATAAAAGAACTTAAATATTCTTAATTGTCCGAATACAAACATTTAAAATTAATTCACATTGACTTTTTTACTTTTGTACTATCAGAAATTATTCTCTATAAATATCCTGTTACGGAACGTTATTTGAAAGATGTTTCTTTTTATCCTTTAGCAGTGAATAGACAATCTTATCAAATCATTCGTTCCTTCGCAACCCTAAGCAGGAACAAATTAATATTGCCCGTTAGAGATCATGGTACGAAAACGAGTAATGTTATTATAAGCTTAAAACAAAACTTCCTTGAAATAAGATTGTTTTGCAAAAGCATGTGATTGGCCCCCTGGTCTGTCTCTGGGGACCCAAGGGCTGGTGACTATTTTGGCCAACGTTTGAGTTTGGCCATACAAAGAGGAAATGTCGCCAGCCTTCTGAGAACTTTGCCGCACGACGACAGCTATATAGTATACGTTTTTTATTTAAATTAATTTAGTAAGTTTATTATTTAGTTTTAATTTTAACTTATATAGTACTTTATGTTGTAAATACTTTTATTCTTTTATAATTGCCTTAAATTAAGTTCTTAGTAAGAATGTAATCTTAATTAAAATATTAAAACTGATATATTTTGATTATTATAACAATATTAAAATTAGATCTAGATCTAAGTACCGCATCGAACCTAAACTATATAAATTAGCTAGGGATCTACAGCCATCTTTAAATTATAACCTTCACAAGGGGTTAGAGGCTTTACGACTTCACTTCAACAAAACTAGGTAAACAAACTTGACCGCCATTGGACTAGATCTCTATTAGACTAAATCTAAATTTATTTATGTCTTATTTATTATGTGACAAATTATGGTATATTATAGATAGCCGTAGGTTGTGCGTAGTAGCTGGGTAAAATCGTCCAGTATGGGAGGACTGATCACTCGTCTGGTGCTCGCACAGATAACCACAAAAAGTAATAAAATGTCCCTTGGTACACTGAACGTCTTGTATGCTTGAATGCCAAAAAACAATTGTTAAACTACTTGTTCGCCGCGTACGTAGACCTCGCGAATACAATAAATTTAGATGAGATTTTACAAAATTGTGAATATTTTGAAAACGACTTAACCGATTTTGATGCCCCACGAACTTAAAAATTCCATTGGCAGATCCTACATACCTTTTAAATTTCATCAAAATCGGACCAACGTTATCGCGTTACAAACAAACATACATACAATAAAAATTTTTGAAAGTTTTAACGTGTGGTTCCTAGGATAGGACCACTCCATATCCTCCCGTGGTTGTCGTACGAGGTAACTAAGGGAATAGCCTAGGCAGCTGATAGGTCACAATAGAATTTCTGACTGCGGTCAGTTGTAAAATCACAACCGAATGTACAAAATTTTAAGGGTATTTATTTTAAGCTGTCTACGGACTTCGCGTAGTCACAACCCCGAACACAACCAGGAACAAGAGATGAGAGAGAGAGAGGAGTTTTAATAAGTCTATTCAATAACAACCATAGGTAGGTTTAATCTTAGTTCAGGATCTGTTCTATTTAATAAGCTTCACTATTCATTCACTTGATAGTATTCATTTCACTATTACATCTCATTTAAGTCGTGCTCGTACAAAGAATTAATTAAGGTCACAACGACGCTTGGAAATTTGTAACAGACTACCTGCGCCCCGGGGCTTCGATCCCGTGGGAGTTTCGGGACAAACCCTATGTGTTGTTCCAGTTTATGTTCAACTCGCGTACGTATTGTAAATTTCAAAACAACTCGCCCATTATATTTTGCTTGAAAGAGTAACAAACATACATTCTCACTAACTTTCGCATTTATAATATTAGTAGGAAGGGAATTGGAATTACTTTTCTTGTTCTATGTCTTATATTCTTCACTTCATAAACAATATTGTTGCGCCTTATCCTGGGGGAGAGGTGTGCTGCCATTTCGGCAATCTTTAACGAAAGTTCGTGTCATTCCTATCAAATATACCTTCACAAATACGTAGTACGTATATACACATTTGTGTATATACATACGTACTACGTATTTGTGAAGGTAAAGCGATGCTAGTAGGTATATAATAGTAGGTAGTAGGTATATGTATCTGAAGTGATAACCACACCTCCAAGAGCAATCAATGATAGCTTGCTCGCTGATTTCTTCTAGCACTCCCTGGTATCCAGTGTATATGAATCTTGTGGACTCGATCGCTGCAGCCGATGTGAACGCGTAGCAGGAGCCACATAGAACTGTTTGATCTAGAAAGTAAATTGTTTAATAGAAACATATTATATAGTGCGTGTGGTAAAACGTAATGATATTTTAAATATGCCGCCCCCTAAAATCTGCTGTCCTACCTACTCGGCCTACTGTTGGATCCGCCACTGCTCATGGCTGGGTGTTTTCCAGAGCGTTTAGAACGCTGCGGCCGCGCTGTCATTACAATTTTTCAAATTTTAACAAAGATAAAAATTAGTTTTACTATCTGACTTCAAAATAATTAATCCGTACTTACTGTGGTAATGTGAATGATTGATTTTAGAAATGTGTCCTTCATTCAGAAGATTGACAGATAGAACCGTAAAATAAAAAATAGCATATTTTATGGCTATGTTACTGCGATACGAGAGAATAAGTACAAATTTTTTTTTTTTTTGTTTCAGCGAAGAACCGAGCGGAAGGCTTTCCTGAAAATGGGTTCCAACGTCAACGGCGGCAGCGGCTTGGTATGTTTTTTAAAAATATATTATGACTAAAATAGCAACACGAAAATGAGGTCGCTTTAGAAGAAGAAGGACGAAATGGAGAAGTCACGCAACGAGATGAATAGCGAAGTAGAAAAGAAGCATTTGTCCCACATATGAATTTGGTGTGTTTCACGAGCGTTTTTAACTGTGCTGCGTGCTGTCATTAGTGTTCATACACATTCACAGCATCATACACAGCAATCAGTTTAATTACACTTAATATTTTATTAATAAGTAAAGTACCAGTACTTTACTTATTAATAAAATATTTAGTACTATGTTAATTTTATAAATGTTTTTTTTTATATATTTTTTTTTTAATTTTGGATACTCTAATCAATTGAACAACTAAAGGACAACTCGTCAAGTCGTTGAATGTAACGTTCAGCGTCTTGATTGAACGTCATTTAGCGAAGTCGTTAAATGGTTAGAGTCGCGACTTAAAAGTTATTAATTTAAATAAAAATTTTACTAATATTTTTTAAATTCGAATAAATAATAATACAATAATAATTAAATTAACAAGGAATAATATCAACATACATTACAAGGACATTACATAGCATGCACACAAGGTGAACTTGTCAAAGAAAAAAAGAAAAAAAACTTGTTTTAAAACTTGTACAACTTTGAAATATTTGATTAGGGTGACCATAAGTTCGCAAATTAAAAAGGTTACCTTACTTTAGATAACAAAAATGAGGACATGACACACCTTATTATGATTCAAAGATTCACTTGATCTCATATTTTTGCTTAGTATAAATAAAGTAAGAACGTAGATAAATAGACATAATATTTCAAAAGTCATTGATTAAAATATGCGAGTTTCTGGGACAAAAAATATAATAATACAGTGCTTTCTGTGCGATCTGTTTGACGCCATATTTGTTTTAGTGACTACTAGCGCCGCAGTGGGAAAAAATTCAACTAAATTTAAATCACCTTACTGAGTTTACGTCCGCCCTGTTCAAAGGGCTATGTTACAATCTACAATTTAGCTGGCTTCTTCAAACAATGTTAAGCCTAGTCATTTAATTTCGGTCATTCAATTATTTTTGAATTAGGAAGAAAGGAAAAATTAACGTTATTAAAAGTTATAGAGTTGAGGCGTGGGAAATGGTTGGCCACCTTGTGCGACATGATAATCTAATTAAAAACAGAACAGAAGGCGAAAAGAGGAAAAAGAAAGCCAAGAAAGGATAGAAAGAGATGGAAGGAACTCCACCGACAACGTACTGAAATGATTTTGATGATTCAATTAACGAGCTAGTCATTCAATCAAATAGCCGATTCAACTGCGACAATGCGACGTGCAAAGATGACTGCGACATATTTATATATCCTTATATATTATAAACGTAATTCCTCCACTGTCTATCTGTCTGTTCGCGATAAACTCAAAAACTACTGCACCGATTTTCATGCGGTTTTCACCAATAGATAGTGTGGTTCCTGACAAAGGTTTAGTGTAATTTATTATGTTTTTACCCGAGCGAAGCACAGGCACAGGCCGCTTATATATATATTACATGTGAAATATTGAGTCCAGGTACATTTGCGGGGTGTACAGAGTCCAAAGTCTCGAGAACCAAGAGCCATCTGTTATAATATGAAATGGTGAAGCCAATGACAAACCACTCCTTGACCTTGACTAACATTCATTGCCCAGGAAGTCGTTGAATGAAGAACGTAATACAAAAGGAAAATAATAATTATCCTTACAAAAACAGTAACAAGCACTAAGTATTAACAATCAAAAATGGCTGTTACAAAATTCAGTGAAAACATCATTTTGTGTCTGGGCTTATTTGTAAAGCAATAATATCTCAGACAACTGAACAGAAGTTTTAATCCCATAAGGGCTGATTTACACTAAATTAGTATATTATTTAATCTGGCTGTGCCAAACTGGGCCAGCCATTGGCTCGATGGCCAGAGCGGCGATATTAATAAGCATCGCTTGTTTGATGTAAACTAACCTTTATTTATTTGTTATCGTGCAAAATATTGTTTTTCTGAGAATATCGATACAGGGGAATCAAAAGGATGTGTTTTTATAGCGAGTATTGTTTGTAGTATTTTTCTATCCAATTAGTGATTTCTGTTAAATCTCTAATTAATTGAACATGTTTTTCACTTCACATTGCCGTGAAATTTCTCATTTTCCTTGTATGTAGGCTGTCTCGTACTTCATGTGAGATTTCATGCTCTTCAACAAAAAATATGTAAAAAATAATAAACATTTTTTTGCTAAAATAAAATCTTCGTTCAAGTACAAGACGTTCAGTTACCAACTGCCACTTATATTCATGGAATCAGTAGGTACTTTTGTACGAAGTACTTACTAAATCCATGCGTATATATGTTCACTTTTAAAAAATCATTAATTATTGTCTGTGGTCTGACGGTCGACGGTCAAAACAAAGCAACCGTGACACTAGTGATGTATTATACGCAAAAGCAGTTCAGCGCTCTGCGCGTGCAATATAACAGGGCATTCAGGGTGCTGATAGGGCTGCCACGATTCTGTAGTGCGTCGGGGATGTTCGCCAATGCCGGCGTCGATTGCTTTTATACAATGATGCGTAAGCGTTGCACATCCCTGATGCGAAGGATACGTGCCAGCACCGACGGCATCCTTAGTTCGTTGGCGAGTTTGCCCTTGATTATGTGAACAATTGCGCAATGGTTCACGTACTGAAGAATAGACAAATGTAATCTGGGTTGTGTCTATCTTTATGTATGTCTCTCTGTGTTTATACTAACAATAGTATTTAAGGATAAAAGGAATAAAAGATTATTATTATTATTTATTATTAAAAGGGAATGAAAATATAAAAATTAATAGTTTTTTTTTTAATATTTAAAACGTTCGTAATTGCTTTCACGTGTCAGTAATTTAAAAGAAGAAGATTAAAGAAATTCAAGAAATTGAAACATTGCCGGACCTTTTATTTTAATTTAATTTCTACTTTTACCTATAAAAATAATCATGTCTAGTATAGATGAACATAACCTTACTCAAAATACTTTGATAGGGTTAATTGCTAATCTATCCTTATCATTATATTTATAAAACAAAATCCTCTGCCGCGTCTGTCTGTTCGCGATGAAACTCGAAAAACGACTGCACGGATTATCATGCGATTTTCACCAATAACTAAGATCCCTGAGGAAGGCTTCGCTGTACTATAATTTATTAAGTATTTACCCGAGCGAAGCTAGGACGGGCTGTTAGTAATATTACAAAACAAATATTGCCCACTGGACAAATTTACCAGAAAGCATATTATATGAAAGTATGCTTCTTGCAAATGGTCGACAAAAAAGTGAACAAATTTTCCGATAATGCGATAATGTTTTATTGACATAATTTCCATGAACTATAAAATCCTTCTGGGTTTCGACGTTCGCGTTTCAAGTTAAATATCGACATAGATAAAAAATTAAGTGTGAAATTAACATGTTCACTCGCAAATCCCCTGGCCACGAACACAAATAATGATAGTGAAAAGAAATTAATTATAAATTGTTTATTTCCTAAATATGAATAAATGAATTAACATGTATTAGTATTTCGTATCATCCTAACAATATATATTTGAGAATAGACAACAGAAGAAATAAATTTTATTAACTTTCGTCTTATACAATTTGTAAGGGAGTTTTATTTTTAAGAAATATATAAATAAATATGTACGGACAAATCACACAGATTGAGCTAGCCCCAAAGTAAGTTCGAGACTTGTGTTATGGGATACTAACTCAACGATACTATATTTTATAACAAATACATGTATAGATAAACATCCAAGACCCGGGTCAATCAGAAAAAGATCATTTACCATCATGACCCGACCGGGGAGGGAAGCACTTTACCGAGGTCGTCAGAATATGTGAAAACATTTTTAAACACTGCTCCTTATGTGTATATTTAGTTAAGTACCTACTTATTGAGTTTCCACCAATTATTTCAAACTTATACATATAATATCTGATTAGTGGCGTAGCTGCCGGAGGGCTGGACGGGGCGGTGCCCCGGGTCTCAGAAGGGCCTTCAGAGTCTGACTTACAAAATAAGTAGTAAAAATTATCCATTTATTCAAATATTACTATTATAATAGTTAGATTTATATTTCGACTTTCGTTCACAATCTAGATTACGACGCATTTGGACTACGTCGAATACAGAACAAACAATTTTGTATAGTTTAAATAAATAAAACATTGAATAAAATCTGACTCCAGTGTCAGCCACACTCGAAAAGAAGAAGAATAGTTTAGATGGGGCCCTAGTTTATAGTTTGACCCATGGCCTATGCATACTTAGTTACGCCACTCTGACGTAATAGCTCGGATACAATGCGAAGAAATATGATCATATTTCCAGAGGCATTAATAAAACAATTGTACACGAGATTATCTAGTTTATTGAGAAAATCCTGAATGCAATCCGAATAACACACAGCCGCATAGAGAATAACTAAAATTTGAATTTATTTATTTTTTATTTATTTTTTATTGGCACACAAAACAGTTTAACAACATAAAATTAACATGTTATGTTGTTAAACTGTTTTGTACACACACTGTTTTGTACACACACAAAACAGTTTAACAACATAACATGTTAATGTTATGTTGTTAAACTGTTTTGTGCCAATGTGGCTTAAATGAAATACAAAACCAAGAAAAATAAAACCAAGAATGAAGTGCGCACAGCATTACATTATTGACAATTAAAAAATATTGTACATCTTTTTCGTCTATATTCTTTTATCAGAGAAGAGAGTTAGTACTCTCTGTCTTCCACAGATAAATTCAAACTCTTCTGTTTTATTCTGTTGAAGAGATTATTTATCGATTTCATCTAAAATAACTTTATTACGAAAAGCACTCATACAATGTTGCGGCCGCATCTGAATTCGCAATACAATTTAATACTCACATTGTCAAATTTAATCGTACCTAATTTAATTCGAAAACGAGATTATTAATAACAAACATTGAGACGAACAAAGCAACGATAGTGAAACAAAATTAATTAGTCTGAACTAACACAAATTTTCTGTAATTTTTATCTGAAACTTTTTAGCGGAGTTGCGCAAATTTTATGGTGGAAAAAAAATGTTAAACTCGCGCCAGGACACGTGACTGATAGAAAATTCGTAAGACGTCAAAAATGCAAAACGTTGATATTCAGGTTTTTCTACAGGCGCTGCCGGAGTGCAACCCGTTTTTTTTATCGAGCCGTACGTAGGTAGGCGTTGAAAGCGCGCGCCACAAAATGCTGCTTTGTCAATCACACAACTAAATAAATAAATCTAATTTAGTTTTTTTTTTATTTTCATAAACTACCGACGGCGTTTGGCGTTTTGTTGTACTGGCCACTTTAATCACAAATTTCTCCTTTCTCCTACTTTAATTCCAAATTCAAATTTATACAGCTATTTACACATGTATTTGTGTTTCGTTAACTGTCATTCATTTGATTTTTTTCTTCTGATTTTTCTGTTTGCGTCACTCAGTTTACAAAATGGAAAACTTAAAATATCGCGTTATTTACGAGTACGAGTTCCACCGTGGCACCAGTGCTGCGGAAACGGTTCGAAGTGTTAATGTTGATGATGTGTATGGCGGTCGTGTCGCAAAAGAAAACACAGTGCGTATTTAGTTCCAACGTTTTCGTTCTGGAAATTTCGACCTGAACAATCCCCGTGGACGGCCGGAGACCATAGATGATAATGAAGAATTGAAGGCTATTGTGGAAGCGGATCCATTGCAAACCACGTCCGAGTTAGCTTCAGGCTTCGGTGTTAGTGATATTAATTATAATCCACTTGAAGTAAATTGGGAAGATTAAGAAATTTGAAAGGTTGTGTGACCTCACGAATTGAGTGAAGCAAACCAACCGGCAAACGCGTGTCGACTGCTGTGTTACATTACTTGACCGGCACAATAATGAAGGGTTTTTAAATCAAATCATTACTTGTGATGATTTCGATTATATATAGATAATATGGATTTTCTAAGATGATCGGAAACGCTTATTGTAATGGCTGGACCCTGGCGAGCCAGCCAAATCCTGCCCCAAGCGAAAATTGTCTCAAAAAAAGTTACTTGTAAGCGTTTGGTGGACTAGTGCCGGTGTCTTTCATTACAGTTTTCTCAAATCTAGCCAGACGATTACGACAGCCGTCTATTGTCAGCAATTGCAAACTATGATGGAAAAGCTAGTTGCTAAACAGCCGAGGCTGGTCAATCGCTCCACGCCACTGCTACTTCACGACAACGCTAGACCACACACTGCACAATAGACGGGGGTCGTTCTTCTTTTTAACCTACAATTTGAAAAAAAAATTGCATAGTTTTGAAAAAAAATATATATTGCATACACGTCTTCATATACATATATTTTATTAGACGACTTTCTACTCTATCAGAAAAAGTTATTGGCCGCGAAGATTACAGATTTTTGTAGGATTTTCATGACTTTTAAGAAAGAATCGACTCAAAAAGTTACACTTCCGTCACGAAATCTTTTATTTTATTCTATTAACTGCTCTTCGTTAAATAACTTTTACTTTTGTAAAACATAAATTAACCAAAATGAACTTTTAAAAAAGCATATTAATATTATATATTTGTATTTATAAATATATTTTATTGATTTTCAAATACCACTCTGTCACATTTACTGCTGATATAAAGTAAGTTTTTGTTGTAAATAAAATTTTAGTATTATTTACAAATAAATACGTATTGCACAGATGGCAATTTCATAAAATATTGTAAATAAAAAAACTCCAATGTTGCACTAGTTATAACTAAATATATATACGACCAAAACAATTTTCCTAACAGGAGACAACATTGTGACAGAGTAGTAACTTATGTGACGGAGTTGTTATTCTAGGGGATACCAAACTCTCTTTTGCAATAGTTTGCAATAAAATACATTTATTTTTATAGAATCATTTATTTTTATAAATCTTAATCAGTCTTCAACATTATCATATAATATAATAAGGTGAGATCAAACTTAAACAATTAATGAAATCACATTTGAGATGAGAGCTTCTTAGAGTCGTGAGAGCCTCTCAAAAGTAATTAGTAATTTGGTAAATTAAATGACTATCCACTCTAAACTAAATAAAAAATCCAGTCTAACTTGACAACAAATTTAAATTCGCAAAAAATAAAACATTCATCATAACAATAGCTTAATAATTAATCAGTCATTTTTCGAATACTGACAGTGGCTCTTCGAATTGGAAAAATTGTCTCTTCCCCTTTTTAATGATATTTGGAGCCGGTAAGACTTTAATCAAATCATCAAAAGGAACATCCGATATGTCATTCTCCACTAATTTAAACAGCCTTCCACTGTCATCAACTGATTTTAGGAACATTACCATGACTTCGCCTTCTTCATCGACAACACTTTTTGCTACTCCAGCGTAAGTGTACTGAATGTTCCGCGAGCTACGTACTTTAACCAATACATAAACTCCGTCTTTTATATTCATTGGATGAATATCTTCAGGCTGGAGCGTTTGATAAGAAGTACCACAGACGGCAGTTTGATCAGCTAGATCTTTTTTCGTTTTAAGCGTGGCTAAAGGTTGATCTTCATCGGATGATTCATCTGGGCCATATACAGTATCGAAAATACTTTTACGGGACATCCTAATTGTATTTGTAATATCTGCCAGCATCAAACCTTCCTTATAGTGAATTACAGCATCTTCTTTTTCATTAGATAAAAACTTGTCCACAGTATTTTGTTGTTCTTGGATTTCAGGCAGAGGTCGATAAGTTTTAGGAGCATGGCAAGAACAGAATTGATCACAAAAGCAGCTTAATACCCTATGATTTAAGATTCCACGATTTTCTGTGAACATTTGGTGGACCTGCATTGTTCCTTTTAGGGGCACAATGTTACTAGGAATCGTTGCTGCTACCTTTTCGATGTCTTCGCCTGTCACCATGAACAGTGTAATTTTGTTGGCATCTTTGAGCGCGGAAAAGAATTGGAACACATCTGCAATATCGTTTCCTCTAGCAACTATGGCATCAGCTTGCCGT
Organism: Plodia interpunctella; assembly: GCF_027563975.2. NCBI lineage: Eukaryota > Metazoa > Arthropoda > Insecta > Lepidoptera > Pyralidae > Plodia > Plodia interpunctella. Next base: position 1,176,150 of record NC_071324.2, on the reverse strand, counting down.
TTGATTGTCCCTCCAATACCATCAGCAGCTCCTTTCCCATGCCCTGATTCAAAAAAGTTCCAGGATATTTTACGAAATCCGTATTCTTCGAAAAACCTATGTATCTCTTCCATCTACAGTAGGTGGCTTCACATAAAATGGCCTATGTTTAGTGAAGTAGCTGTAGTGGCATTTGAGGCCACTATTTTCTTTCAAGAACGTTTTATACAGGTTTTTCATGGAGTCCAATAAAAATCTTTTCTGTGCTTTCTTTTTTTTGTAAGTAACAGTTTCCTTCTTGCCAGCTGTAGCCCTCGTTACATCATCCCGCAAAAAGAACCGATGAATCTTTCGTACAAGATCAGTATGCTTTGGTAGAACGCTCTTGTATGTTAAAGGTCGGTCTACGCCTATTGCATCTCTTACTAATTCGATCTGCACTCGAGACTCTTTTACGATACGGGTTTGGAAAACCGATTGAATGAGGCGTTTTTCTCTTCGACTTTTGACAGTCTTGTATCGTTGTTTAATGGCATTAGATAGAACGTTGTACTTCTTTGTGTTCTGACTATTATTTTCCTCTTTTTTGCTGCTGTCTTTTTTTGATTTTCTCTGCAATCTTTTCTTATATTTTCGAATTTTTTTTCTGTAACTGTTTTATTTTTTCTTGAAACTTAACATTATCTCTGTATAACTTTGTTCTATCTCTTTTCATTTTTTTTCTTCCACTGGAACTGCGCATTGATACTTCAGAAAGAGTCGGTGTTGCACATGGAGTTACTCTTGGACATTCTGGTATTGGTGATGGAGCCGGTGTGTTCAAAAGTACCTCTTCAAGTATCTTTTTCTTCTCCCTTCTTTTTTTATTAGCTTCTTGCCATCTTCGCTTTTGAATTCGATGTTCTCGCTCGCTCGTATCAGCCACTAACTTTTTTCGAGCATGGTATCTTTCTAAATCTTTGCGCTTTACTTCAGCTACTTTCTCAGGGTCATTATTTCGTTTCGCGCGACAAATCCGTTGTCTTTCTGCTGCTGTTAATGGCTTTTGTTTCTTCATGATGTTATCTGGTAATAGAAAATAAGTAATTAGTATCTAAATGATAACAGAAGATTCCGTGGGAATAATTATTCTAATAACTACCAAAACGAATGAATCTTTTTTAGTATTTCTTGAATTAAGCATAAATATAACAAAAACAAAATTTATATTACCCCACCGTCACGTACTTACCACTCGGTCACAATAAATATGTGACAGAATTGTCGTGTGACGGAAGGGTAAATTTTTGTTAAAAAGTTGATAATATTTAAAAGTTAACATAGAATTTGATAATTTACATGTCGGGCATAAAATATTTTTTATTACGTAAGAGTAAACAACAAAAAGTAACAATGATCATTAGAATTTGAATCAATTACTTACGTAACGAAGCGGTAGCCGAATAAACACACGCGCGTCCTGACACTGCGTTTGGGCGACTGAGGCGCTGCCTTCTGTTTGCAGAGGGGAACACATACGGAGGAGGGGAAGGGGTAATATCCTTGGTTCGCATGCCACAAGGACGAGCGGCAACAGCGCGTATTTCGTTTGACAACCCACGTGACAGAATTTACCACGCAAAACATTAGGTAGAGGGAGACGAGTATTTGAAATTTTTTAATAATTTTATTGATAGTATTAAAAAATAACTATTACTGTTACACGATAGGTAATATATTAAAGAGATATAGGATATTTTTACATTTTGTGTCATAATATATTTTTTTCGTAATATTATAGATAACACGCACGCTCATGTAGCGGGAGACATAATGATTTTGTATGAATACATCTCAGTCACGCGGATTCACAACTCTGTAACTTACTTTTTACGGTGAAATTATTTAATTAATATGTTATTTAAATATGTGCGATCATTATATGTATAGTACAGTGTATGTCAAAATATAATTTTAAAAGAATATTGATAATTTACTTGTTTTTTTTTTTACTGTCTGGCGAAGACGCCTTTTTGTAGGTTAAAAAGAAGAACGACCCGGCTACCAAATTAGAGGAGCTTAAATTGGAATGTTTAAGACATCCACCGTACTCCCCGGACCTTGCTCCAACAGATTACCATTGTTTTCGAAATTTGGATAACTTCTTCCAAGGGAAAAAATTCAACTCGGATAGGGCAGACCAAACCGCCTTCAAAGATTTTATTGATTCTCGTCCGAATGATTTTTTTTTAGTAAAGGGATCAATGAACTACCTATGAGATGGCAAAAGTGCGTATATAATAATGGTTCTTACTTTGATTAAATAAAATATATTCGACTTTTTGTTCCTCCTATATCAAACGCCAATTTCATATGTAAGGATCTAATATTTAAAAAGCATGTGTGACTTGTATAACAAAGAGTGATATGATTCTATAGTGTAAAGCGAATTGCAAACTCACATTCTGGTTGCCTGTAAGGTTCACCGAGTACAGACTAAAAAGACTATTCATTATTCATAGACTATACATATTTCATAGAATAATTTTAATATTATTTAATATTAAAATTATTCTATGAAAATGACAACAATTAGCTCTGTCGCAAAATAACTCTTGCTCAATGTATTTCTTACAGCCATATTTCTCATGGCTGAAGGACTTGGCCATTAAGTGGAATGTAACACACAACGACTTTCTGGGCCATTGCCTTCTCCATTTCACACAATAGTTAAATAAATCATCAACATCGTGCAAATTTCCACGCGATAATTTCCTTCGCCGGAAAATTTTCAGGGGCAATATTATCAATATAAGTATAGTTTCATCAGGTAAGAATCACAGTTGACTCATTATTTTATCTAATCTAAGTAAAACACGAGCATTTTTTGTTTCTAAGCAACTTTTTTTCTCGAAGGACATGCGGCTTGCGCGCAACTGGATTAGCGACTGAATTTCGATATAAGAGTGGTTATACACAGCTTTAAGTATACGATACCAACACACTGCGCATAGTCGAGTGGCCAAAAAGAGGGGGGACCAGTCTCAATTGCGTTTTCTTGGCAAGCACGTGTGGTTGGGTAAAGAATAAAATAAAAGTTTTCCGAAATGATCAGTCAGTGAGCTCAAACCTTAATTAATCAATGGGTAAGTCATAGTTTCAAAATTTTAAAATTAAGAATATTTTCGTGAAGATTAACTAATCCAGTTATAAAGCGGTGTATTAATTTTCGTCGAGAAAAAAATTATTTAAAATGACATTTTTTTGTGGAGGGTCGTGTATAGTGTGTAATTTTATTAGTGATTTTTTATAAAAGAGTATATATACTATGTTCGTGTCGTAAAACAAACTTCTATTTAAATATTATATTCTACGAAACTGGTAAAAATTCAAAAAGAAAACGAATATATTGTGTATTTTATAGTGTTTATTACACGGGAATGTGGAGTGACAAGTACTTAACATAGTGAAGAGTTTATGTATTATGTAAAATGATATACAAGTGGAATACCTTGAAGAAATCAGTAAAAAATTAATATCATAGTAATGGTAAGTATCTATTTGTAATTATACTTAATTATGTAGTGGTAGGAAAGTGGGCTCTGGGCTCCAAAGTGGCAGCAGAAGACACCAAGAAACGCGCAATAAGAGAGACATTTTAATTACATTACTATTGCAACTAAGTTGAATATGATGGGGAAATTATCAATATAAGTATTGTTTTTTATTTATTTATGTAATTTATTTATTTATTTAAAATTTATTGGTTACTTTTCCGTTTATATGTATAGAGTTGAGTTTTAAAATAAATATGTTTATACAACAAATAACGTTTTTGATTTATATCAATTTAGTTTATCTTTATCGATATTAATATTTATGCGAATGCAATGTTTTTGACAATGTTTTTTACACATTTAATTCATAATATTTAATTGAGTTAAAATATATACCTATGGTTATATATAATATATACAATATACCATTGTTTTCAAGTCAAAAACATTTTTGGAGTAATTTTCAAAAATGTACTACCGACCAACTGTCAAAAGTTTAGTTTACGTTTTCAGAAATAACTTTCACAGCACATTTTCATGTCAAATTTTAAATTACATTGTACGAGCCTTTGTTCCCGCCCGTGTCAATCTCTCTGCGAAAGCGGACAGCACGCTAACTTATCAAAGCAGTCACTTGGGGATTGATTTTTGAAAAATGTAGCCTATATTTGAACGGGGTTCTTTTACTACATGCATACCAAATTTCGTCAAAATTGGGCCAACTGTTTAGGCGTGAAAGCGAAACAGACAGGCAGACTTTCTCAGGGTTACAAACCAGCATGAAAATCATTTTCAACTCAACCTTTTCTATTTTACCCTATTGACAAGGTAAAAACGTAAAATAAGAATCTCGTTCCCAAAATTACCGCTAAAAGTGACCGAAATAGCAAAAGATTTATGTACAATGTTTGTTGTACTTTAAGAGTAAAGATTTATGGGTCATGAATGAACATACATAGATATACCAACACTCGTTTTTGATCCGAGTCAAGGTGAACCCATTTCCTGCACACTTTTGTTCCACTTCAAAGGATTCAAAAAGGAATATAAGAAAAATGGCGGGAGGGTAATTTTTATGAGAGAAAATCGTCCTTTTTGACTACAACTCAGATGTGCATTAAATGTAATATAGCTCTGGGCTTAGTTTGCACAAGCGTTTTTTCAACCCGTTTTAATACCACACCCTATCGCCGAACATGCAACGATTCCGACGCGAGTGCACAAACATTGCAGTTTGTTTGAGGGATTTTATTTACCGCAATGAGAACCAGCTATATGCCGAATCTGTCAAAGTTTGGCCTACTGTATCGCGATAACGTATAGCCGTTATAAAATTTCGTAAAGTTTTTTTTTTTTTTTTCAAATATTAGAACGTCCCCATTTTCACGTAAAAATTTAAATTGCAGTACTTAGTACCTACAAGTTTGTTGTAAATTTATATTTCAATTTTACAAAAAACTCGCCCCACAAAAGTAGGATAAGGGTAGGCTGATAATTACAATAATTTTAATAAAAAAAATATGAAATAGCAAACGTATATAATATAACACAATTCACAACAAAGATTTTGCTGTCCACCGTTTTCCTACTGTACCAGTAGCAGTTGTGGCAACAGACTGTGTACAATAGACAATTAAAAATACTTTCAAATAAAGTTAATTCACTAGTGTATCATAGTAAGCAAGAATTACAATATTTTGAGGAGTATATCTGTGTGGGCCAGTCAGCTACCTTCGGAAATAGGCAGGAGAGAGATTATCGATCGTCATATCGAAAACGCCTGGAAAAGGTACTATGGTTCATGAAAGCCCTAATTAAGGAAAACTTGAAACGCTTGAAACAGAGCGGCTGTTTCATGCGCAAACTCGCGACATGTATATTCTGCCCATCCTTCCTATGGTGCACAGACCTGGTCACTGTCTGAGGATCAAAAGACTCAAGGTCTGCCAACAGGCAACGGAGAACAGCATACTAAGAATTGATAGGGTGAGAAACACAGATTTAACGTGCCAAAACCCGGGTCATTGATAGGGACCAACACTGTTCAAATCGGCATTTCTTCTCAGCAGTGGTCGTTCCGAAATGCCAGTAGTTTCTAGCTTGTGAGAAATAACTATAAATTTAAAGATTGACGAGAAAAAGTGCCTGTGAAGGTCTAATTTCTGAATAAATGATTTGAATTTGAATTTGAATTTGAATTGATGTGGGCGCCGGACTGCAAGGCTCAAGTGGAATTGGGCTGGGCATGTATGCCGAATGCTGCCATAGGGATCACCAATACTTGCGTTCCCGAAAGGCGCAGGCGCAGAGGTAGACCACGAACAAGATGGCGGGATGATTTAGACAAGCAAGCGTGGTTGGCAACAAACTGATCTAGAGACCTTTGGAAGAAAAAAGGGGTGGCCTTTGCCCAACAGTGGGACACATAATACAGGCTATAGAAGAAAGTGTATCAAAGGCTCCGGTGGCATTATTTTTAGTTATCGCTGACAAAATAATTTGATAAATTTTGCATTTCGGTGGCCAAAGTGGAATATATATATATAAAAATTGAGTGGTTTAATATAAAAATGCCTCAAATGTAATAATACTTTCAATACACGCAGTTACTGAAAAAGAAATAAATATGAAATTTAGAATATTATAATTAATTTCATTGTTATACAAATCACACTTGCAAATAATAATAACCATTTAAATCCCAGTACATATTAATCTCCTAAACAGCTTTATTAGGGTTTATATACATATAATTTGCCCCCGATGATGCAATGCTTTAGACACTCAATTCCCACTTTTAGCTGCCTTTATCCGAGATTTAGGTACATAGCATATCCTTAGAAGGAGTCTCAGCCTAGCTAGTGGCAAGACTTGCCTTGATGAATCACAATGATCAACAATCTCAACGGTATTTTGATGAAACGTCCAAAATAGAACGTACCAATTCACTTCTTCGCACATCATAAAATGTTTAAAATGATTGCGGTAGGTAGTTTATTTAACCGTGAGAGATCTAACGCGTTATACCACTGTACTACCGTGCTATGTGTGTGTTATGACCAAAGATATACATTTTGTTAGACACCATCTGCCATAGGAGATGCATTGGAGACACAGACTCGAGTGTAAATAAAAGGTAACTTGGTAGATTTTTTGTAGTTTTTTGTAGTTTTAAATCTATCTGTTTCGTCACTATTGACAGCCTTCCCTTTCCCACTGTTGGGAGTAGGCCCCTCTGAACGCGATTCTTCTATATATACGAAAAAAAAATTTTTTTTTCATCAACACTCGATTACAATCGTAATATGTAATGTGTACCTTTACGTTTCAGTATACCTTTGGACGTACATTGTCATATTACTTTAAAAAATTACATATAAATATGCCTTAATAATTTACCGAAAATTGAAGTTCATAAAAAGATCGTTGAGTTATGACCTATTCCAATTATTACAGCAAACTTTTATCACGCGTCTTTTTTGTTTTTTATTATCTGTTTCAATGCTAATGATTTTTATTATATGTATTGTGTCTGTAGCAATGTCGAATGTTGTTTTATCTATCTATCTTGCTGATACAGTGTCCAATAGTCATATGTGACGTATCGAACAGATAACCTCAAAAATAGTGTCTCAAAAGTGTCGGATAGAGCTAACTGGCCGATCGCACCAGGCAGATTAATTTACCAGTTAGTTTTGTATTTCAAATTGCAATATAATATTTTATTAAAAAGTAGTAAAAGAGATATTAAGAATTTGAAATTTCATATCGAAAATGCGGCTCAATCAAACTGATGGTAAGTCACACGCGCGTTGCCTACTTTGTGGCCTAGGATATTTTGCCACAGTATCCTGTAATGAAACTGCTTCTCTCACCCTTCAAACCGAAACACAACAATGCAAGCACTGCTGTTTATAAAACAGAAAAAATATATCTCTGATAACTTGACTTAGGATCCTAAATTTAAAACAAAAACGGGTTGCACTCCGGGAGCGCCGCCGACAGGAGTGACAATTTGAATATCAACGTTGAGAATTTTTCACGCCTTACGAATGCTCGGTCAGGTCACGTGTCCTGACATGAGTTTAACATTTTTTTACCCGTCGCAAAAAGTGCACAACGCCGCTAAAGTAATTTCCACTTCAAAAACATTTAAATACAAAAAAAAATCAGCCGTTTTTTTTAACTACTCAATTGCACGCAAGAAAAAATTTACAGCTTTTAGTTATGTAAGGTACAGTGAAGCCATTGTATAGCCAGCCCTTTTATATCAAGTCTAAAAATACGTGGAAAATTGTTTTTAACGTCTCTGAATTCTTTTGTTTACAAAAATGTTGGGTAACCACAAGGAAAACATTTTAGGTTTACGCAATGAATATCGATACATTTTAAAACGAATTTATAACAGATATGTGAATTTCTGCCTGTCGACTTTGTCTGCTTTCACGGCTAACCCACTAGGCCGAATTTGATGAAATTTTGAATATATATAGGTTAAGACTTGAGGTAAAATAGAGGGTGTTGAGAGTGGAGCTGCAGGCAACAGCTAGTGCTTAATAACACACGATAATGCACATCGCATTAATCTTGATTACTATTTATAAAAATGTGAATAAATAAAATATTATTTATAACAAAAACAAAAAATTACATTAACTTAAACTAAAAACTAGCTATATAGTAAAAAAATAGCATTTGATATTACGAACTTCAATTTTCGGTAAATTATTAAGGCATATTATACTTTTAGAATAACTTAAAAAAAAAATAACAAATCAATATGAATCAACACTTCAATAAAATTAACTATCGATATATTTCCTACACCCAAGCACTAGTACAACAAACTGCATATTAAATTACCCTGCATTGACCTTTATCTGAATCCGTTATGAACGTGCGGGGATTTGTGGGCTGTTGAGTATAATATCTTTACCCCCGGTTTACGCCTGGGCGTAAACACAAATTCAGTATTTACGCCCAGCCAAAAATGTTATGCAAATCTCTTCTAGTGTACCATAAATTATGACGTTGAGATAATCCTATAAACACTTCTCTTTCAAGAGGCGGTTGATTGCCGCGCAGCTATCTATCAAAATCAATGTAGTTTATCGCTCTTTAATCTGTTCATTGAAAACAAATTTTTCCACCAACACTGCTAGCGTACACATTAATTGTGAACTGAAAGGATTCCATTTTTTTTTTTAATTTGGGATCATACCATAGTAAATAACCAGTTCTTGTCAAAAATGACGGTTTTAGAAGTATTTCGAATTAATATTATTCAACACATTGACATTGGAGGACCTCGGTGGCGCAGTGGTAAAGTTCTTGCCACTAAACCGCGAGGTCCCGGGTTCGATCTCCGGTCAGGTCATGATGGAAAACGATCTTTTTCTGATTGGCCCAGGTCTTGGATGTTTATCTATATATGTATATGTTACAAAATATAGTATCGTTGAGTTAGTATCCCATAACACAAGTCTCGAACTTACTTTGGGGCTAGCTCAATCTGTGTGATTTGTCCTAATATATTTATTATTGATGTGTTTCAAGAAAAAGATATTGTAAATTTAATGCAACTATGTTTCTTCATATTTGTCCTTCACAGTAACTTTCTAACAGCAGTTTTTACGTCAAGTACAGATAAGCTCAATATTAAATTAATTGAAAATTAATTAATTCTGATAGTAAACATAAAGAGAATTCTCGAGGATTTTCCAAAAACACTTTAACTCAAAGCGATTGCACGTGCACGTGGATTAAATATGTTAATATTATATATATATATTCGTAGAAAAATATATGTAAAGTCCTCTCGAATTTCATAACTAAGTTATCCATCAATTCCTCTGTTTGGTTACGAAAAACATTTTCGTGGCTTTAAAATGCACGTTTCCACTGAAGTTTGATATTTTACAAATCAATTTATGCTTGCATATATAATGAAAGACCGGTGATTCATTTTTGAGCCTTCAATCGTAAAATGTTCATTATTTTAAATATTCATTTTCACGCTCATCAAGATCGTTTTGACTGAATTTTTGAGCATTTCGACCACCGTCATTACTTCCTTCAAATTTCAAAAAAAATACAAGAATCTTTGAACTATTGTAATTTATGAATAATCTGTGTTGGAAATAGGTACTTGCAAAATTTTGACAACATTTGATTTCTACGATTTTAGAATCGAATCGGCGGTAGAATGCTCGATAATCAACCAATTTACTTACAACAATTGAGTGTACTAGAATAAAAACGTAGCTTGAACTTTATAAGTTTAACCCCCTTAGAAAATGGAAAGGTTAGCGAAGACTAGTAAGTTTATCGAATGAAGAAATTTTCGGTGTTCGTTATATTTAAATTAATTTTAGTAAAATTCGAAATCTTGTCTCGATGCTATATATTTATTTCACTTTTAATTTTGAAAATGGAAAGCATACATTCATTTGTTTTATTTTTCAATTCATATGCAAACCATTTACTGATTTTCAGTTCACAGAATTAAGTTCACAATCTTTCAGTTGACAAAATTACATATAACAAAATAATGAGTTTAAAAAAAATTAGTTTACGTCTAGCAGTTTAAGTCTAGTCTAGTTTAAGTCATGTATTGTTGTCTGTTGTCTAAGAGACAACCTCTTAGACAACAGAATGACTGTCAATATAAATACTAAGAGAAAATGTTACCATGTTATCTATACAATGCCTGCACCCTGACATATTTGGAATTCACTTGTTAAAATTAGATTTACCGTAGCGAATTGTAAATATACCACTGATAACAACAAACATTTCTATAAAAAACTAAAAATAAAAATTACGTTTCATGTATATTTGAATCTATATAACAAATGCAAATTCAATGATTAAAATAACTCTTAAACTAAACTTCAAAAAATATATATTAAGTATATAAAGTATACTACAATAAATGTATATTACACTGTTTGAATGAGTTTCTTTCGGCATTTCTTCTCAGCAGTGGTCGTTCCGAAATGCTAGTAGTTTATAGCTTTGGTAAACATCATTTAATTTAGAATATGACGTGAAAGAGTGCCTGTGAAGGCCTAATTTCTGAATAAATGATTTGACTTTGGTCTTCAGCGGTTGGAAATGCAAATTCGAAATGGCATCGAAAGTATAAAAATAAAACAATCGACGAATAAACAAATGTCGCCAAAAATCATGCCAAGCAATAAAAAAAAATACAAAAACGTTCTCATAGGAACCAAACCTGAATACGCTCAGAGAAGGATAGACATTTTTCTTTTTTTTTCACCTAACTTTTCAGCTACCTACATGCAAATGCTGAAATTTTCAAACAGTTTTACAGTATTTGTCACGTAATCATTCCTCTCAACTACATTTCCACAACTAAGTCAAGACAATCTGAGCCGAATTCTAATGTCCAAAACAAAATTATATACAGAGCTTGTTTGAAAGTGATGTCATGTGATGTCACAATTTTATGATATAAAAGAACTACTAATGTACTTTAACCACAACATAAAAATAACATTAATAAAACAAATTAATTCAAGCAATATTTCATTATCGTTTGTATATTTATATAAATATGTTTAATTTTTAACCGGTCCAATCCATTTTATTTAATAATCTCTGAAGCCTTAACAGCGCAAGCCTCCAGTTTTCCTTAGAAATAGATCTCACTTTAGTCGGAACTATGAATATTATTTTCCGACGAATTTTAAAGCTTCAAAAAAACTTGTAATACCAAATATAATAAAATGAGCATTGATTTAATTTTTCCTAGAAACGTTATAATGCGGCTAGAGCTGGACTGTGAGGACATGTGTAGGCAACCATGGCTCATCCCCAATCGAATGGCCGGAATTCGGTTGAAAAAAATGTCGTCCAACCAATTGGTAGGATAAAGTCGGTCAGACCACATGGCCTTAGGATTGGTAAATCAAATCTCACCATTCTTCTAACGCTAATGCCCTGGAAATTTCTCCCTCTCATCTTCGCGTGTATTCCTTCATTCGCGGGCGCGATTATCCGAAGAACGATCGGGCTGAAAAATCAGTTTTAAAGATTTTAATTACCGTCCGCTCGCCTATAGCAGCGATTATATGAAATAAACCTTATTGCGGCATAATCATGGCTGCTTCTTCTTCAACCGGGCATCTTCCAATACAAGGTTTTCTACTTTTTCGACGATTTCCGAAGTGGTGGCCTCAATTGGCCGTCCGGAGCGTGGGTCATCTTCAATGGGCTCTCTTCCTTGTTTGAAAAGACCATGCCACTTGTAAACCATGGTTTTTCCAGGGGCAGAGTCCCCGTAAATAGCCAACAGCTCTTGAAAAATAATCTGAGCGGATTTTCCTTGCTTGGTAAGGAACTTAATAACGGCGCGGTGTTCAATTTTCTCCATACTGGCTTATTTCTTCCCGATTCAGTTGTTTACAGGTCGATAACACAAAAGTTAATGACCCGATTACTTTCAAACTTGATATATATACTCTTAATGAGGTGTTCAACTAGTAACTGTAACCTGGACGAGTAAACCTACCCCCACCAACCCCTCTATTCCGCGAACTTATTGACCTCCCCTCGTACATAATAAAGAAACCTTAAAGAAGTAACTGTTGCGGTCTTCGTCATCCAGGTAAATAATATAATAAATACGGAAATCGTGTAACATTTTGCACGATTTGCTTGGTCACGTGCATGGGGAAGACCGCCCACGCGGCCTGACTAATTCTCGTATTTTCACACAGAATAGTCAGATATATAGCATTATAGAAAAAAAAATCTGAACAAACTATGACTTACTTTAATGTATTAACGATAAAATAATTAAATATACCGATGTTGTTTCTATGTATTTTTTATATTTTTAATTAAGATGAATATATTATGCTATGCTTAAAAATTAAGTGAATAAAAACATTTAAAATGCATAGCCGAACGTTTCTCAAAGTGTGCTCTGTGGAGCCTTCGCTATATCGCAAAGCACCCAACACAACAGGTGTTCCACGAAAAGTTATTTTAATAGTTGCCAAATGGGGAAAAAATCACGAGCATAACCATATACCTTTCGCAGTCTCTAAATTGCAAATGTATAGTAGTTTTCATAGACCACCACAACTTTTGGTGAAGGAAAAACATCGTGAGGAAACCTGCACACTGGTTGATTATTAACTTGTGTGTGAAATGGAGAAGGCAGTAGCAAACCACTCCATTAATAATGCCAAGAAAGTTGTTACATGTGTTTCATTCCACGTTATGACCACTAACTATCCTCAGTCATTAATTTGTATTAGAAATTGTAATTAAAACCGAATAGTGTTAGACGTTAAGCGAACACATAATACCAGTTCTAATTAAGGGCACCAGTGATAATTTAACTTTAGAAAATGATTCAAAAAAGTTTGAGAACCCCTGTACTAAACCTATGTCTAGTGCAGCGGTTCTCAAACAGACAACAGAAAATAGCGCTTCTACTAGCGAAACATAACATATTTGAGTTTCATGCAGTTCAGTCCGCTTAAATTTTACAACACGCTCATAACTTGAAATATAAAGTAAACAGACGTACATTCAACAATATTTCTATGTTATTTAAGATTGTTATATTGTATTGTCTAAATATTCTAATGTAATAGTTGAGCCGATTAGTTGTACCGAGTTGTTTCGTTGCATCGGTGGTCTGTGCACAGGGGAATTAAAATTACCGGTTGCACCGGTGAGACCGAGTGAAATGCAACTTGGTCCACGGAGCGAATCAGCTCAAATCACCTTTTTAATTATATTTCAAAAGCTATGTCGTGATGGAAACATATTGGGCACAATGCCACAAGACAACGCCGAGCACGACATCGGCCATACCATTTTGTAATGTACCTATATATTATTTTTGTTACGTTATTTTAAAGTTTATTTACGACGTTAATAATTTGTACTTAAGATGTTATGATACAAATATAATTGGTAAATTGTTAAAATACAACAACAATGTCCCACTTCAGGAATAAAACTAGAAAAGTCAACAAAAAAACATGTTGAAAAATAGAGCTATTAACTTTCCTCAATATTTCCCCAATTAACCAAGATTTAGTATTAAGCTTTCAAGTCAACAAACGGATTATTTGTAAACATTTTAGGTAAATTATAAGTGAAAAGTTTCATTATCTTCCTCAGGTGTTAACAAGCTTCGTAGCTTTCTATTCCATTGATTTTGTCACATATTTCACGCATACATTTTAACGACAAAAAGTATTTACTGATTTTTTTCACTAGGTACATCAAACAATGAGATGAAAAAAGTCATTACTCAGAGCGGGAATCAAACCCACGCCCTCGTCTTGCTCTGTATTAAAACTTTCTGTTTTTCTTAACATTGATTAAGTTAGGAAAGCACGGTTAGTCCTTCAGACGTTTTTTTAGTCAGCTACATTAACATTGCTAGAAACATTGCTTTAATGTTTCGATAAAAAAAACTAATAAGAAAAATATTTGATATTTGCTAGCTATCTTTAAGTATAGTTTATTGCGTTAGTCCAAAAATAATAATAGTTAGCTCAATATACGTGACTTTTAAGAATTCCGTTTCATTTCGGATATTATATAAATAAACGAAAGGAGATTTTTAATTATCTGACTGGCCTCTCGCCTGAAAAATCTGGAGAGATCAGTCTGTCTGTGCCAACCCTCAAATCTCACATGAGATTCTTCAAAAGACTAAGTATTGTTACTCGACATGTTAATAACACAACTTGATTAGTAAAAAAATCGGTTGCTCAAAAATTGTAGCGTGTCGGATCACGGCGCTAAACGAATCACGGAAGACTCGAGCGAGAATTAAATGTCAATAATTCCCCAATACCATACCATACCCTGACGGGATAAAGTAATTAAACTGAATTTATCAGAGGTAGACATAGTACAAATGTACAAAATTTTAAGCAATGCTAGGCGATAAAAATATCTACTGTGACTTTTTCTGAAATAGCCAATTAACTGACGATTACAATTCCACTTTATCTCCCATCGACACTTGCTACGGGCGATGACGGTTACATTATTCTATACGATTGCCGTCAAAAGGAATATCATGACATGTTTGTACAAAAACCCGTTTATGACTAATTTTAATAATAATTGAAGTAATTTTCCGAATTTCAGAGAAAAAAGTTTCGAAGAATTCATCTGCACAGAAACTTACAAAAATTCCTGTTTATAATTTCACAGTAGATTAAGTGTGAGTTGCACCGTCAGTCAACTTTGACGTTACACCGCTTTAGGTCTGGATAGAATGTCCAAAAATATCTTTATAATGAAGGCAAAGAGTCAGTATTTCAGTGTGACGACGAGTTTCTCTGTCAATATTAAAGTTTCACTGATGTGGTCCATTTGAACCAACTTACAATTTTTTGTCCTTCAATACTTGTCTTTATAGCCAAAATTCCAGACGATGATCATATAGAAAAACCAGCTAAACATTCTCATACAGACTGCTGTGATAGGTTACAAAAAACAAAAACGACAACTCTTTGTATTTTGTAACCTATCACAGCAGTCTGCGACTGACGCGAGTTTAACATTTTTCACCCTTCACAAAAAGTGCACAACGCCGCTAAATAAGTTTTCACTTCAATAAACTAAAATTTGATAGAATTACTATACTTGTATAATAAATTTATATCAACAAATTTTATTACATATTTTTTTGCTACGTGAATTATTGCAATGGAAAATAGCAATGCAAACGTGTCCCTATTCCCGTTCGGATGATATTCTTTATAAAGGTCTTGCAATACCGAGAAGGTCTGTTCTGAGGATATTATATGACCTTACAATACCGAGATCGCACTAACGTTATTAGCCTTCGCAACGCAAACTTCTAACTGGAACCAGAGAATAGTGAATACGTGTAGTATCCAGTTGGAGTTCGTCCGGATAACGTTCTTCTATCAGTGGCTAATGCATAACCAAATGGCGCCTGGCAGGCGTGAAGTGAATTAATCTACGTCTCTGCTATTCGTGCCGTAATAGGTTAACTGAATCAGGGGATGCCATTGGAAGCCCAACCCAACTATCCTGTGTTTAAATTGTATTAAAATGATATACCTAACTGTCAACCACATCGCTTTCTGGTTGGAAGGTTCGGTAAAGAATTTTTAGTTCTAAGTTTCCTTATTATACGATCTTACCTAAATAAGAGCGACATACATTTCTATAATCTGATTGACAGTCTAACCAACTTAATTATAAACAATGTAAGAAGTTAAAATGTTAACATCCTCATTTTATAAGCTTTTATTTAGTTTCACCTGTCCCGTTGTTTTCTTGTCTGTCTGTAATCAATTTTTGCAAGTTAGATTTCTCCTACTTCCAGTTGTCCTACAAAGTTGAAATTTCCCTCATCGCGTATAAATACGACAATGCATTAATATGACAAGCCTACATATGACCTGACATATGACCTGATGGTGCACCCAGGATCGGATCCCAACGAGAGAACTCTCAACGGTTTACAGCACGGGCATGGGTTTTTTTGTTAAGCGTTAAATGCCACAAAATCACTCTGTCGACAAATAAAATCTTGTGGCAAAAATGGCATTTTTGTAAAAAAGAAATTAATATTTTAATTAAATTCTCCTTTTTCAGGTGGGAGCTGTACGCAGGGGATTGTGAGTACACTTTATAATATTTCCAATACAGAATTTTTCCCTCCCATTTGTTCTCTATTCGTTTATTGTTCAGCAACATACCTGTGACATTTTGCACCGACTAACCGAATTATTTCATAAAACTGGAAATCAGATTTATGAAATATTTTGAAAGTTAAGTTACGTTTATTCATAAAATGTAACTATTTCATTCTAAACTAGGTGTTTTGCTGCCATTGTCTCTTCTACTTAAAAAAATTAAACTTTCATTAACTTTGACGTTAACGTATCTGCGCGCCGCTTCCCGTTTATATATAATGACGAACTTTGCGTTGTTGTGTGCTGGTTAAAATTAACTGAATTGTGAAACTATGCCGACATATATCAAAATCGCCGTAACCATTAATATAAAAATTACTGTGTTCATATAAAACAGTCGTGTTTGACTGTTGCAAGCGTAAACATATAGAAATCTATGGAGGCGATCATATTTTTCGTTCCACTCATATACGAGACAGAAACTCGTATTAATTATATTTATTTATTTTATTTCCCTCGTCGCGTACCCAGAGTTTACACGCCTGTCTCGCCTTTGTGAATGATATAGGCTGGAAATATGGTAATTTATTAGGTAATGTTCTATCGCGTTCGATTACGTCAGTTTGTTCATGTTCGGTTGCAAATTAATTTATCAATAACCAATTTTTACATTAACTTTTATTATTCATTCATAGAAAATAGAAATATTCTTTTTTAAAATACATATACTACTTCTTTTAATATATCGTTTATGCAAAAAAATGGTCAGATTTTTTTTTCAAGTAACGTTTTGTGCTGTCGGGACGGTATAGAATAGTTTTGTTATGTTGAATGTCAATCGAAATTCTATTTTAATATACCAATTAAATTCTATTTAAAAAAACACACCGGAATGACGAATCTTGTTTTAATACAATACACATTTATTACGATTATATCAGTTTTGTTAAAGTGAGTTAAATTTTAAAGACAAACTGAGAGGGCTCAATGTAAAAAACCTCTTTGAATTTGCTTAATAGTTTTACTGTGTATTGTTTTGTAATGTATGTCATATTGCTAATTTTATGTATACAAATGTTGACCAAGCAGCTCCACTTGAACACTTAAAATTTTTCTTCTCTTTTTTGTGTTTTATTTTTGTTTTAACTTTAATTTTAAATTTTGGTATTCGCGGGAGACCAGGCGTCCCGGCTCATGCCAGGACACAATGCTGAATCCATTTCGGTACAACCTGTATTTTTCTAAACATTATAACTATATATTATATACGTGTACCAAATAAATACTAGTTGTTCGCCGCGAACTTAGACCGCGCGAACACAATTTTTTTTTTTTACAAAAATGTGAATATTTCAAAAACGACTGAACCGATTTCGATGCCCCACGTACTTAAAAATTCTATTGGCATATCCTACATACCGTATTTTCATTAAAATCGGACTAAAGTTTCGAAAGTTATCGCGTTACAAACATATGTAGTACAAAATATATTTTTTTGCCCCAAGTAGAATGTTAGATCTCGCTCGCTCGGCCAATTATTTATTTAATTCAAATTCATATTTATCAATAAACAACGTATGCCTTTCAATAATCGCTTTCGGTGACGGTCCTGTAATGAAACGTAGTTATGAACAGCGTGAAATCCCCTTGCAACTACTTACCTGACAGGCAAAAGCTTGGAGCTGCCAAAGCATTCATAACTGAATCGTTATTGGAATGTTCAATTAATGATAAATTAAGGACCATTACAAACTGGTACTGTGTCGACTGTACCCACAATTTAATTAATTCGTGTACGAAGTTATACGATACACCGTATGAAGCCACATTTATCAATAGCTTTATTGCACACCTGGTACCTGGTACCCAATAATATAATTTAGAAATTTAGAGTAAATGAAACTTCAAATACACTTCAATTATACTGAACCTAAAATACCCTGCGGTAATATACGGGATAAAACACGGGACTTCTTTTATTTTTAGAGTTCTGTAGTACCTGTATTAGTTCTTTTGCTATTGGAACTAAACAATCTCAATCAATTTCATAATATATAATATAGTATAGAAACGGTGGTGGTGTAATGGTCAAGACGCCCGCCTGTGGATCGAAAGATCCCAGGTTCGAATCCTACTCGTGCCACATGAGTTTGTATACCAATCTGACTCATGTATAGAAGTTTTCATAGACCACCACTTGCTTCCGGTGAAGGAAAACATCGTGAGGAAACCTGCACACTGGTTGATTGTTAACTTGTGTGTGAAATAGAGAAAGCAATGGCAAACTCCATTAATAATGCCAAGAAAGTTGTTGTGTGTGTTTCATTCCACGTAATGACCACGACCCTCAGCCATGTGGAATACGACTACGAAGAAGAATATAGTATATTGTTCTTTATTGATTTAATTCGTTACAGATCGATTTAGATAACATGTTTAGTTCATCGATAACAAATCATATTAATATCAAAAATAAATACACAAAAAATTGTATTAATTTAAACTAAAAAAAATCTTTAAAATAACTCTTAAGCTAAAGTTAATACAATTTATTAACATTAACGTAAACAATGACGTATTACTAAAATACACACAAATTATTAGTTTTGGATTATAATGATGGCATATATATATAAAAATATCCGTCTGTAGCACTCCTCTCCGTTTCTATTGTTACTTAGAAAGGAGGAATGTTCAAGGGTGGCCTCGTGACAATTTCAGAATAATAATATCTTTTATGCTTTTGTTGTAAGTCCCGTGCTTCAATATTATAGGAATTTTCACTGCAAATTTTGCTTTTAAATGAAGTCTGTTTACAAAAATATCATTTTAACCCCCTGACGAAGGAATGAGTCACAAGCTTAACACGTCTGTGTGTCTTTGTGTAGCAGTCACGCAATCGATACGACGATTTTGTAATATATTTTTTTTTTAATTTGAAATAGAATTTAATGCTTATTCTTAGGTATGGTTGCCAGCGACTTCCGAGTCGAGGGTTTCTTAATTTTTTTTAACACAAGCTTTTATTGTCGTCCGTGTGATGTTCTGTGACACGAGATAAATGTAGGAGGAATAATAATTAAATTGTCCCGCCTATAAATGTCAATTGACGAAATTTTATTGACGCGTTAAGCGGTGACGGCGTTTCTATTAATATATATATATTTTTAAGAAATATAAATTTGGAACTTTCGCCTATAGAAATTCATTTTGTTCAAAAGTGGAACTGCTTATATGAGACGTTTAATATATGACATAATTACAAATGAACTAACATCACTTCACAAATTTTTTTTGTAATTTTCTGTTAATGTCTGTAGAAATACTTAAATCCATTTTTGAGCTAACAATTAACATCGTACTGTACTGTAATTTTGTCTTATTACATTTTACCTAATATTTTAATTTGAATATCTTTACAAATATTATAACGTCAAACAAAATATATATAATCACACAAAATTATACGATAATTAAGGTTAAGCTCAATTATGCGAATTTTGTGCTTCATTTTATTTTGTTTTAAGCTCGTTCGACATGACGAGTTTGTGTTTACTATCCTCAATATGAAGCGTGTATATTATAACGTTCAGTACGAATGACTTCATTCTAGATTTTATAGTTAACACATTAATATTATAGGTAAGTATGCGCCTATAATATTAATGTATTAAGTTCGGTAGTTAAGGCTCGGTTGGATCAGTAAATTTTGATTTTCACTTTAACATGTGCGGAAAAAGGGCAAAGTTCGTCATGTTGTTCAAACGAGGGTTACAGTTAACGTCAAAGTTGACCGGCAACCCACATAAATTAGTCGAAGAGACAACAAAATTTTCACAAATCATGTTTTTAATAAATAGGCAACCAGTAAGTTATCTTTCGGCCAAAAAACATTGTATAATATTAATAATTTCGAATGCTATTCGTGTTCAATAATTCTTAAAATTCCAGGTATTATAATAATTATTTTAGGAAATTCTGTATAACGCCGACGAAATTTAGTTGTGTTTAGGACGCAAAAATTTAATTACTACCGATCGGTTTTTTTTTTTAAGAAATATTTATTTCACACGGAATATCCATTTATTTTATAATGTATTATTATGACAATGTAATATTCTGAAATGAAAAAATTCTATGTACGAAAATAAATAATTTATGTATAATAATAACAACTAAGGATTCCCTAATTGATTAGTTGCTGGTAAAAGTTTAATACTTATTGTAATCACGTAATTAATTGTTTGGTAGATTAATAAAGCAATTATAAAACTACATTTAAAATGTGATTATGGTGATTACATATCTATCAAAGTATAAATTTATCAGCAAGCGTAAAAGCAACCAATATTCAGAATATCGAGTCCACTCTTGTTAGCGGATTTAATTTTCTGAATATTGGTTATCATCGTCAAAAAAAAAAAAACAACATTATTGTCCAAAGAGCCCATAGTCTTTACCCGCAAGCGATATTGAGCTGTATCAACTGTACTAATTAGAGCGTACATAGCTTGACGTCATGAATGTAATGAAATGTATTCACTTGAACATGGTACCAACGGATATAATGGACTATATAGGTATAAATTTGACATGTTCCGACTGTTTTCAGTGGCCTAGCTAATTAAGCATCTATCTATTGTCTATTTTGATGATTTTAGAGACAGGCAGATATTTCCTCCGCTTGTTTTAATGAAGAATAGAGGAGGGCCACTTAAACAGCAAATTATGACGGTACGTATCACTTTTATTTAATACCGATATTATGAATGCGAAATTTTGTGAGGATGAATTTTTTGTTAGTCTTTCAAGCAAAATCTACTGGACAGATTGTTATGAAATTTGGTACACGGGTAGAATATAACCTGGTATGACACATAGGGTACTTCTATCCCGTAAATCCCACGGAAGCGAAGCCCCGGAGCGCTGCTAGTCCTATATTAATATTGAGTATATGAGAATTATTTTACTAGTGCTGCACAAATAGTTTTGTCCGCCAACTATCATAATAATAATAATAGGAGACTAACAAATCAAAAAAGCCTAAAAGATTGCCCACAGTTTGAATAGAAAAATTCTTCATTTACTCTTAAATCAAAAAAGAAACGGAGCCTATTCCTGTTCCAATAATATATAACAAAAACAATAACTATGGCACAGCGAATCGCGCGTGAATGTGGTAATTAAGAAATTTTTAAACCGAGTTAGAATCAGTAAAATCAAAATCAAATCATTTATTCAGAAATTAGGTTATCACAGGCACTTTTTCACGTCATATTCTAAATTAAATGATATTTACCAAAGCTACAAACTACTAGCATTTCGGAACGACCACTGCTGAGAAGAAATGCCGAAAGAAACTCATTGAAACAGTGTTGGTCCCTATTATGCCAAAAGGGCTTACCATTTTCTAAATATAAATTTATGTATAATTTTTTATCAGTAATATAACAATGTAAGTACACAATAAAGTACATGGTCAAAAGGTATACTGAAACATATTATGATTGTAATCAAGTGCTGATGAAAGGAAAATATATATATATATATATTTTTTCTATATACTGGGTTCGATTCCCAGTCAAGATGTAAAACAAACATTTCAATTATTTACCTTGATTATTATTATTATTATTTTATTGCTTTACGTCTATATAAAATGTACAAGTATATAACATTTTCTAAAATACATGTAAAATTTTTTAGACGGCGTCACCGAGAGCGGAGGCTTGCAAACAACGATTCGCAAACATAACTCTGAATAAAGGTAAGTGCCATTTACACTACGAAACTAAAGCCCTGTTCACCGTCACAAAAGCCCGATATTAAATTCCTCAATGAGCTTAGTCGGATGGCTCAGTGGAACAAATACGGCAGTGACCGGCTATTAGCCACTAAGTCCAATACGCTCTCGACGAGGAGACGAGGCGACCCATACATCGAACGATTTTTAAATGAACCCGCTGTGCACGCTGCCTAACCGAGGGCGTAATAATGGGCCAATGAATCAATCGACTTTTATTTACGTGATATCTGGCACGTTAGAAAAGAAAATAAATTAAAAAAAAAGGTGTTGCACTCCGGAAGTGCCGGCAGAAGTGAAAACTTGAATATTAACGTTGTGCACTATATTGACGTCTTACGAATTTTCGATCAGGGTCACGTGTCCTGACGTGAGTTAAACATTATTTACCCATAACAAAAAGTGCACAACGCCGCTAAAGAAGTTTTCACTTCAAAATCAGTAAATACATCTAAAATTTGTGAGTTTCCTCTCCTATCAAATGAATCGTATAACTTTTCATATTTTCAAACGGAACCCTAACAGACAGTTCATACATACGCAATATTTATAAAATCCTATCCGATATCTTAAAACATCTCGGTGAAAAATAAAAATAACATCGAAACGTGTTTTCAACAACATTTTGTATGTGGCAATATATTTTTGTATATGGCAATCACTAAATTGTCTATTCGAATATTTAATCTATTCGAATAATTCTCTATACGAACCTCGTAACAAGGTGGTGCACGGATTTTCTATAGAATCACGGGAAACTGGTTTATGCATTGTATCTCGAATCAACGCATATATATATGTCAACGTTTTGGCTCATTTCATACTTATAATGTGTCTCACTGTACATTTGATACAGTACAGCGATGATTTTAAGAAAATCAATCAAAAACTTAATACTATTTTTTTTGATTCTCTACATGTACAGTTCAATTGAAAAAAATAGAGCGATCTCTGGCACGAAAAGAATAATAAATTATATATTATGTATAAATATCAATTGTAAATATAATTATATAAGGGGAGAAGGAATTATTTATATCTCGTGATTGTGCGTAACATTTACATTATAATCTAAATAAATTTCTCGAGACGTTTCGAATTCGCAAAAATTCATTACTGCACACAGAGGATGGATAATAGTCTTTAATTGATTACAGATTGGTATACAACTAATTTTAATAAATATAAAATTTTGCAATAATTCTATTGGTTATTTTCCATGAATTTTTGGTGTACAGTCAGAATCATAATTTAGAGGTGACATTACAGACGGTCGGATGATTATATAAAAACCATTTTTTCATAAAAGTATTATACTAAAACCGTGTTTGGTTTAAAAGTTGCTTCTGTATCGTATCTCATAAACATTTTCGTCATAATCTAAGGTTTAATAAAAATTGGTTTTTATAATATGTTTAATGTTCCCTCAAACTTGATACATATAAAATGCTCCATATTTTTTCGCTATAAATTATAGAATCCATTATATTACAAACCTATTTCCATATTTCCATATTTGTCAAATTAGGTAAACTACATATAAAGTGCAATTATTTTTTTGTGTAAATAATATTTACCTATGCAGCGTGCATGCAACACTCATGCAGTTAGACTTTGTGCGGTCAGAAGCTCTTCCTAACCTGTTCCGGTTAGGTTTGTTGTCCTGTATGTTTTTTTATTGCATTGGGCAGGCGCCACCCGAATCCCTCGAGCAGGAGGGATGGAGCCCCCAACTCTCCGTTACGAGCGCCTGCATTCAAACATTTAATTTTGTATTCTGGAGCCTAAATCAAACCTAATCGATTCAGTTGGCTTTGCTAACATAATAGCCATTGCAAATGATTTTGTTTCTCCATTTGGGATTCATGAAACGTAATCCGGTCCTTTGAAATGCTTGTGTGGGGCCATATAGATTCAACACGTAGATAGATGCCCTTTGGAGTATTTTGATTTCATGTAAGACTCGCGTCAAAACTCGCTCCCGGATTATTATTAATATTAATGCATGTAATTTTAGGGTTAACAAACTATTATATGATCCTGTATTAAGATCACTATAAAAATTAGGACCAAAGATGATAAGGTGAAAACAAATTATGGATATTCGATTACGATTTAGTGATGTAACGTGCCATAAAATATATCGATGTCTTAGCGACGGAGTTCGATCAAAGGTGCTAATTTTAATTATAAAGCTAGCTGTGAAAAGACAAGGGTACTTTATGGGGGAAAGTGCGAACGTGGCCGAGGGTGGTCAAGATTCGACCTCCCCTCCACTCCCCGTAAGTAAAAAAATACGGGATAAAATTTCTAGCTAAATAATGTAAAATCAAATCATTCAGAAATCAAATTCAGAAATTAGGCCTTCACATTGTCACGTCATATTCTAAATTAAATTATATTTACCAAAGCTACAAACTACTACCACTAGCATTTCGGCAAGGCAGATGCTTATTTTTTACATTGTAAAAGGTGTTGTTTATAATAATATAAACTAAATGCAAATAATTGTGGGCTCGAATTAAAACTCGCTTGTTCGGCTTTCACGAAATCCAATTCCAGCATTAACATTTCTTTTGGAATCAATGTTTTCATAGAATTTTAAGAAGTGGACCCTCAGACCACGCGCGCACGTAACAATTTAATAATACTTTTTTTAGTTTACGATAATTATTATGGATGCAAAAAATAAGCCGGTAAATTCCCAGTACAAAATAGAGGCATTTGAAGAATAAAAAAATACATTCAAACAACAAGGAATTAAATTAAATTAAATTAAATTAAATTAAATTAAATTAAATTAAATTAAATTAAATTAAATTAAATTAAATTAAATTAAATTAAATTAAATTAAATTAAATTAAATTAAATTAAATTAAATTAAATTAAATTAAATTAAATTAAATTAAATTAAATTAAATTAAATTAAATTAAATTAAATTAAATTAAATTAAATTAAATTAAATTAAATTAAATTAAATTAAATTAAATTAAATTAAATTAAATTAAATTAAATTAAATTAAATTAAATTAAATTAAATTAAATTAAATTAAATTAAATTAAATTAAATTAAATTAAATTAAATTAAATTAAATTAAATTAAATTAAATTAAATTAAATTAAATTAAATTAAATTAAATTAAATTAAATTAAATTAAATTAAATTAAATTAAATTAAATTAAATTAAATTAAATTAAATTAAATTAAATTAAATTAAATTAAATTAAATTAAATTAAATTAAATTAAATTAAATTAAATTAAATTAAATTAAATTAAATTAAATTAAATTAAATTAAATTAAATTAAATTAAATTAAAAACATTAAATCGAGCGGGCCGCGCACAACCACTTAGCTTTTGTGGCTTAGTCAGGAAATATAAGAGCCACGCTCTATTAGCCGCGATGCGTTGCGCCGACGCAACACATTCTATCTCCGTTGCTTTAGGTTTAACACTTAAAACTTAGTATGCATGGCAGCGACTGTAACTATATTTGCACACCATTCTATGGTAAGGTATGTTGAGTCTAAGTGTTTTAAGATTTTACGTATCAATTTACACGTGTTTTTAATAAAACATATTTTATCGTTTCATCTATAAAATAATATGATCAATTTCTGTGTTATTTTGTATTGTCTGTCGGCGGACGTCTAAACGACGCAGCGTGGCTGAGCAATGGGACACGACTCTAAATCAAGGCTGCCATGGCGACATCGTACAGGCCTACTATGGTTGCTATAGTAACATATTACTAGTCGATACCACGAACTGTTTAATGCCAATAATTATCAATAAAAAAAGTTACGCGAATTAAAAACAGATAAAGTTTTATGACATTTTAAATTAACCACAATACAAAATAAAGGTAAGTAATTGGTGATATTTAATAATTATTTGTCGGTGTCGTGATCTCACTAAAATCCCGAAAGCACTTATATAATTTGATTTTTAAAGAAATGTTTTCATTATTTAAAAAAAAGAATAAAATTACCACGCCTATTTGAAGAAATTATTTCTCAAAAAAAAATATTGTATTCTCTTAAAGAGAAACTATATTACATAATTATATGTACGACTCGAAATATGTGTATGAGAATCTCCTTAAGAAAGCCCAGTCCCGAATCAACTTCTTTTTGAAATTTGACGATTGACTCCCAAAATCAGACCAACGGTTCGAAAGTTATCGCGTTACAAACATTCCTACATACATACATACAAAAAAAAATATTTTTGCCCCAAGTAGAATGGTAGACAATTACAAATACGAAAGTAAGTTTGTTTGTTACCTCTTCAAGCTATATCTACTAAACCAATCTTCTTGAAATTTTGATTTAAGTATGGAGAAGGACAAAGGGATGAAAGGTGCCCATCTTTCATACCGGAAAATAATTGTTCGCGTGGAAAATATTGGCGGGCGAAGCAGAGGACAATAACGAGTTAATTAAAATTAATAGATTAATAATTATTTATTATGTAACAGAATCGATACCAATATGAGTGACATAATAGAACCAGACGTGACACTCGATCAACAATTCATCGATTTTGCTAAGATGTCGGACCCAAAAGGGCGTGATGGGAAAACCATAGACCTTTATATGACCGATTACTGGATGAGGCAAGCCGGCGTTCTTAACGACCGAGTGGTGACTACGACTGATACAGGAATAGCCTTTTTCAAATTCGAGTTAGTTCTCTTCAATGCATTTAAATCCACATTATCGCGGTACAGTTTGCCTATGGCGTATATTCGGCTAACATTACTCGGTTCTCATTGCAGTAAACAATAGCTCTCAAAATCAAAATCAAATCATTTATTCAGAAATTAGGCCTTCACAGGCACTTTTTCACGTCATATTCTAAATTAAATGATGTTTACCAAAGCTACAAACTACTAGCATTTCGGAACGACCACTGCTGAGAAGAAATGCCGAAAGAAACTCATTCAAACAGTGTTGGTTATGCCAGAAGGGCTTACCATTTTTTAAATATAAATTTATGTATGCATTTCATACAAACTACGTTATGTTCATGCATCCGCGTGCATCTGTGTGAGTGATAGTGTGTAGCCGGCGTAATGCCTGTGTCACTTCTTTTATCTATCAAATAGAAAAAATAGAAACAGAGAACACCCATACATAATGCATTTAAGTAGTTTAGAATCATACCTTGCGTGCGCCACCTGAACACTGGAAGGGGTGTTTCTCTGCGGCTGCGCTGTTATTACAATTTTAAAAAATAATTAATCTATACTGTAGTAATATTAATTTTATCAATAATTGACCTTGGAAATGATTTCTTCCTCAAGACAATTGACGGTTTGTAATGTAACAGCGCGGGCGCAGCGGTCGAAACGCTCTGAGAACCACCCAAAGACCTTCACGACGGTACAGGCGTCGTATTGGTCGGTTGAGTCGACAAGTAAGAAGGAATATATTTGACCTCTCATTAAAAATTCGATTTCCCATAATCAAGAATTTACATAGGTCTTCATCTTGAAGGTCGAATTCTCGCTAGTCCCGAACGTACTCAAGAAAAATTAATAGAACTTGTAAAAATTCAATGACATAATTTTTTCATGTTCATTAATAAACATACGATTTTATTATTCATCTAAATTAAATGTAAATTTTTATAGCGTGATATTTTACCATTTCACGCGTATCAATTACTTTGCATTTGAAAAACCAGTCTAACTATTCGAAAATATACTTTTTTTTTTAAATACATTTAATTAAGTTCAGGATCACCGTGGTTCATTAATGCAGTGTTTACGCCTGACCGGTGATTGAGCCCATCAATGGGTAGTGTTATTTACCTATAGCCATTACGTCACACTCACTGCCCTAATTGCGAATTAGTTGCGCCTGTAAACACTCATTTGAATTAAACATTTTCTAAATTTCAACTTTGGCTTTTAACACATGCAAACGTTTGATAATTTTGTTTAACATTCAATAGAATACTTTGAAATGCAATTTGTGAATAATTTATTAACTTATTATTTATATTTCTTGGTGAACGGGTGCTGTCGGGGAGAATGGGTAATCTCGATCACAAATATATTTCGTGTATTTAAAAAATATATATTTAAAAGAAAGAGATACAAAAAAATATACATAAAATTCTTTATGTGTACCTAATTTGTGATATTGTTACTAGAAAAGATGTATAAAAAAATATTTACCACTACATCTACCGAAGTGATACGGACGAATTCATACGACATTTCTTCTCAGCGGTCATTCAGAAATCTTAGTAGTTTTTAACTTTGATAAAATTTAATTTCGAATATATGCCTGTGAAGTTTAAATTTGTAAATCTTTGACTGTTGATTGTTGATGATATCAACCGTTTTCAGAAAAACCGAAATCAATTACGAGGAATTTGAGGAATATTTAAAAGATTTAGCTGAGACCAAACATTTAATTCTGGACGATCTTGTGAGTGCTCTGTGCAAGTGTGGTTTACCGGGAACGGTGCCTGTCAGAGTACCTCAATACAGGGAATATTTCCTCACATGGAAACCAAAGAATAGGTTAGTAAACCTCTCCAATTCAATGTCTGTATTTATTTTATTCGGTCGAACAAATATTACAGATAGCAATAGTGTAACTGTAACTAATGAGCCTATCGCGAGACCCGCCCAATTATAGCTCATAATTAGTTACATCATTGTTATCTGTTGCTATGGTTAAATGGTCAACCATTTACTAAGAAGCTTGTCTGTAAATTATTTAATATTTATACAAATATAGGAAAGGAAATGCTGGGTTTCGATGATCTACAGCTGGTTATGGTTAAAGAACTAATAACAAAAACAAGTTCAAAATTCAAAAATTCAAATCAATTCAAATTTATTCAGAAATTAGACCTGGCACCTTTTCTCGTCAATGTTTATATTTATAGTTATTTCTCACAACAAGCTACAAACTACTGGCATTTCGGAACGACCACTGCTGAGAAGAAATGCCGAAAGAAGTCATTATTAAAATATCTTACAAGTCTCACAAGTCATTTATTAAAATATCTTAACTAGATATTGCATAAAGTCATAAGGTATTTACGATACTTCAACGATATAGATTTATCTAGTTTGGGAATTATTGCTTTCAAATTGCAAGTTGTGTTTCTAAACATTGTAGAATTAGCTCTTGAGTTGCTCGGAGAACTAAAACGATTACCCTATTGCAAAGCCCTCACAGTTGAGAGACAGGTTTGTTCCTAGTTCGATGGTTGGTTTCTGAGTTATAGCACCATGGTCGGTTAGTTGTATTGAAATAATCCTATATTATAATCCTAAATTATAATTTTGTTTGTTGTCTCTTCAGGATTTACCTGCTCAACCAATCTTGTTGTTGTGTCTTCTTATAGTCTGAAGCGTGGAGAAGGAGACAGGTTATCTTTCACGCTGTAAAAATGATAGTTATGATGCAGCGGAATCGTAACAATCAATGAATTATCACAATGAGCTTAAAATTACCTATTTAATCTAGAATATTTTTTTCAAATTTTCTGCACTTGTCATTTACATCAATCAAATTATCATTAGTTGTCAATCAAAGTGACATATCATCGATTTTGGTAACATAAGAACATTTGTAAATTTATTCTTTAACATAATATTTAACCCAATCAGAAAGTCTTACGCCATTAATTAAGTAAAAACACATGTAAATGTCTTTGTCGGATTGTAGAATTAAATTAATTAAAAGCCTCATTGAGCTTTTGATTTACTAGCGAGCTTCATCTTCAGGGGCCGATTCTCACGCGATGGTGCTTAGTTTATTTTTATACTAGCTGCGCCCCGGGCTTACCTTAAAGTACCTTGAGTTATTCCAGATTATATAACCCGGGTACCAAATATCATAAGAATCCGTCCAGTAGATTTCGAATGAGTAACAACACACATACATCCACATACAAACTTTCGCATTTATAATATTTTGTAGGATTTGAGATCACTTCAAAAATCATAAAGGTAAAAATGCAAACAAAGCATTTGCAACTTTTAAAATAAAAGTGCAGCAACTTTTTCGATAGAGGATTTGCTTAATACCTTAAAAAAAATGGGAGTACTTTTATTTCACGAGAATCACTCAGATCATTTGTTTTTGGGGATAACGCATATACCCAGTTGAAAAACTACTGTTTTGTAACTATTAAATTGAATAAAACAGCAGATTTGAATGCAAATTCAAAAGGCAATGGCATAACAACAGCAAAAAAAAAAACAATCAATTGCCGAGGTTACAGGCTGCCCTTCTGTCTGTCTCTTTTCGAATATAATCTGTCTGAATGAAAAGTGGCACTTCTTTAGCCAGGTACACTGGATAGACGTCCAGAGAACGCGTAACGGCCACAAATTTAATGATTTCGTTTATTTCAACAGGTTGATGGTTGTTCCTGACGATCCAAAGAAATACTGAAGAATATCTATTATCTGAAGAATATATATTATCTCATATTGGGCTCTCACGGTGGGTCACGGCTGTCCTGCGTACTTAGTTCCATATCAACTTATTTGGCATACAAAATATATAATCCAAATGTCTTAAATAGTCCGGGTCTTGGATGTTTATCTATATATGTATATGTTATAAAATATAGTATCGTTGAGTTAGTATCCCATGACACAAGTCTCGAACTTACTTTGAGGCTAGCTCAATCTGTGTGATTTGTCCTAATATATTTATTTATTTAATCATAATAATTCTTATGTAAAAGTATTGACATCAGTGATTCAGTTCATTTCTATCCGTTTAAAAAATACATTATCTATATCAGTTTACAATTAAAAAATTCCTGTACACTGTGGAAGCATTTATCTTTTGACAAAGTATAAAAGTCTGGGCTTCAGGTAGCTTATTGTAGAACGTTAAGCAACTACAGTAGCAATTAATTCGAGAATATTGATTCCGTACAACAGGAAATTTGTAGTATAATGGGGAAACCTGGATTCGCGAGGATGATATTATAGTAGACATCTCTCAAGATAAATAAATTCATATGAGATTTTACCATGGATTTAGTATTTGCAGGACAACGATTTTACAAACACAACATTCATGTTGGTGGATGACAGTAAGTTTATTGAGTTTCGAAAACAGTGTTTGTCTATGGTTAAAACAGCATGTTGCTTGCAGTTAACAGCACCTTAACCTACCCAAATACATTGCAAACTCGCCGCTATTATCGCGCCATAGGGTTTCATGTAGAGTAAATTGATGTGCTGTTGACTGTACGGGCTGTTTCTGCACAATAAATATCCAATTCACATCGGCGGAGTTTCCCAGTTGGAATACCTTATTTAATATTGGAGTTTACATATCCGTGTTAGGCCGATAGTGCCGCTTTTAGGTTTACCTGTCTTGTTAATCTCTATAATGCGTAAACAAATGTATTTAATTTATTGCACATGTTATCTACTTTATATTACATATATTGTATTTAAAAATAAACAGCATTTCTTTCTTTAGAATGTATTATTATTGCTATCACTGTTTTATTCAAGTCGCTTAAAGGCATCTGATATGACGTTTACGATCTAGTGGCAAACTAACCAGTGCGGAGGTTTCCTTACGATGTTTTCCTTCATCGGAGGCAATGGATATTAATAGCATATGAAAACTACTATGCATTAGTCAGATTGGTTATACAAGCTCATGTGGCACAAGTAGGATTCGAACCTGGGACCTTTTGATCATAAGCGGAAGTTCTTAACCAAAACTACCGCTTCGAAATACAAACCGAAATAAATAATATGTAATTTTCAATACATAAGTCAGGCCAGTTCATATAGACGCTCGCGTAACACGGTCACTATTTCGAATTTCAAAGAATCAGTCAAAATACAGCGAATGGTTTCAAAGAAATGCTTGTGGGTTGCATCACGCTTTGACGTTACCTTTAACCTGCGGAAAAACGTGATTTACATACGCAATTTTGTAGGAATGACGGCAGTAAAATTAAGTTTAACGAAATTCCTGTAAGCGGCCGTTGTCGGTCGATCAGGGCTAGTGTCGTCATTGCATGCAGGTCTAATGAGATTAAGTGCGCCGGTATGCAACTGAAGAATAACGAGCACGACTGACTGTCAAAGTAGATTGCAGTGCCTTAACAT
Source organism: Plodia interpunctella (assembly GCF_027563975.2). Classification (NCBI taxonomy): domain Eukaryota; kingdom Metazoa; phylum Arthropoda; class Insecta; order Lepidoptera; family Pyralidae; genus Plodia; species Plodia interpunctella. Next base: position 1,144,030 of record NC_071324.2, on the reverse strand, counting down.
GTTACGTAGAGAAAAAAATATGTTTATAATCTAAGCTAATTTTAAGAGGAAACTTTGAAATTAAAAAATTATATATAAACTCAAAACTTATAAGTTATAGTCTAATCAATAAAAAATGAGTGAGCTATATTTCATTCTTGTGTATTTATTTGCTAAATTAATATTGTACTTTAGTAGAAAACAATAATAACAAAATATGAGTATCAATGGATATGGCAAATGACAGAACGAAATGGAAGGAACTTACATACTGTGCCGACACCCACATGAGTGGGATAAGGTCAAGAAGAAGAAGAATGAAAATCAAACGTTTAAATAAACAAAGAACGTTGTGTACGTATTTTTCTTGTATTAACTCCAGGGCCGAACAATTTAAGAGCGGTAAACGAAGCCCATGGAATGTATAAATAATTGAGTTGCAAAAATTCGATAAAAAATATTATATTTTACAGTGGCGTGAGTTTGAAGCACCTCTGTGTTGCACGAATGGAACTAACTACTATATCGATATTTTTGAACTATTAATCGTGAAATCGTTTTCGGGAAAACTCATGTTAATCGCACTTATCATTCTGAACGACTGCGTACGAACGAATTCTCTAAAAGCCGATATTTATTTCAGTCAGTCGAAAAACAATATTTATAAGAGCGCAATTTCTGTTCAGTGCAGCCATATTACTGCGATATTATGAATACGAACCATGATTAGTCTCTATATAAGAATAGTAAATCCTTAAAGAATAAAGTCTCTTAAAGCAAAATCGTGTTTCTCTTTGCTGCCAAACTGACAACATCAAAGACTAACCAGACTTGCTAAGAGTGCTGTGCAAATGTCGATTATTTAAATATCGAGGGTTATATATGATGTTAATATGTGCCAAAACTATTGAATTAGTATCTCTCTCAACAGCCAACCCTTATCCCACTTCATGTGGGGTCGGTACAGCGTGTCAGTCTCCTCCACTTCTCCCTGTCTGATGTTAACCGATCTGTTACTTCCTTTTTAGCCATATTCTGCCTAATGCACTCAATCCACCTTTTCTTCGGCCTGCCCCTGTTTCTTTTCCCATTCAATTTCACACCCATAACCTTTCTTACAATGTTATTTTCCTCCCTTCTCATAACTTGACCATACCATCGAAGCCTTACAACCACGACAATACAACTATTACAATAATCTCTCTACTTTTTTTTAAAGATAAAAGATATTCTATTTGCACAAACACGTGTAAATTGTTTACGTAAATTCTTAAAACACTTAGACTCAACATCCCTTTTTCATAGAATGGAACGCTCAGATAACAGTATAATACCATAGAATGGAATCTCTGTCATCTGAGCGTATTCCAGGTTTCTTCCTCAGCCGTCGCGCGTTGGAGCTTAGTGCATTTTACAACATTTTCGTCTCCACATGGCATCGTTGTCAGCATCCATACTTGTCAGACCATTGGTATAAATGACTACAATATTATTAATGGTATTGTTACTCGCGATGATGATGTATTCGGTAGTATCATCTCAGACCATTTCCATCCACTGCTGTGCATAGGCCTTTCCTCGTACGCTATCCTACTGTGTGTTGATATAATCATTATTTTAGTCCGGCTGCCGACAGTCGGCAATCTAAACGCTTATTGCCCTATCGAGTATATAAGTTTTCCTGTTATTTTATTTTATAATACATAGTGTGTAACAATTTAACAAATAGATAAATTAATTAAACAAAAAATAAATAAATTAGCTAAATTAAATAATATATTTTAACAAATACAGGAGTTCTGCCACAATAGTTATTGCTGAACTCACGCGTTCGGTCTTATCGATATTTTGTTTTAGCTTCGACTACACAACAGTCTATCGGCGACATAACCCGATATTGTCATTTACATGATTAAGAATATCAAGTCCGTAACAGGATATTGAAAAATAATTACTAAGATTTAAAAGGTAATTGTCCTAATTGCATTATATACTGTATCATACTAATTGTAATCGAATAAGTTTCTACTTTCTTGTGATAGCTAGAGTAAATTTCGTTCGATCGGTACCTTTTTTATCTCATAAATTCTTACGGGAGTGGATTGGGGCGTAGTTAGTCTTTCTATACTATTATTAAAAACAGCTATGCGCTTGTGAGTTTGTATGTTTGAGGCGGGTAATATCCAGAACTGCCAAACCGATGTCAAAAATTCTTTCACCAATAGAAAGTACGTTATCCAAGATTGCTATAGCCTATACTTTATGTCGAAATTCCTACGGAAGCCAAAGCTCGGGCAACATCTAGTATACAAATAAAAATTAGGAAAAACTTCGCAATAAACTCATTGGTATAACCAAATCCTGTAATGTATAATTACTTTATAAATTAGGAATCACGTAAAGTTTACTTACGAGAATATATACGTAAGTATTATGAGATTAATTGTACATACAAAATCGTCTGGATGGAAACAGCAGTGCTCGGATTATTGTGTTCCGGTTTTAAGGGCGAGGCAGTGTAGTAACAGGGTATTATGGCAAAAGACAAGACACAAAAGCAAAGAACGCGCGTGTGTCATCCTTTGGGTGTTCCTTCGAGCGTTTCGGCCGCTGCGACTGCGCTGTCATTACCATTTTTCAAATTTTAGACAACAATTCACTTTGTTATCTGACTTTAAAATCATTAATCTATATTGTCATAATGGCAATTTCGTTAATAAATGATTTTGAGTGAGTGGCCCCGTACCGTCAGGTGGGCGACTCGCCTGTTTGATATGCTTGGTATTATAATATTCATAGTTTCTCCTCCAATCTTAGGTGCGATGGGGGATGAAGAACAAGCGACTTTGGACGGACAGTTCGTCGACTTCGCAAAAATGCTCGACCCCAAGGCTCGTAATGGACTAACCATCAACCTCTACAGATTGGACTATTGGTTGCGACAGGCCAAAGTTATAGACGACCGGAAAATCACTATGACTGACACCGGCATAATATTTAATAAATTCTAGTGACTATATTTCATTATCTACTAGCTTTTTCACGTGGCTTCGCCCGCGTACAGTTAGATAAGTCGCCAGAGATAAGTAGCCTGTGTTCTTCCCCGGTAATTATACTATGTATGCAAAATTTCAATAAGATCGTTAAAATAGAAATAAATAAGTAATTGTAATTATAATGAATTATTAATTATAATTCATAATTATTCAAATAATTAACTATAATTCATAATTATTCAAATAATTAACTATAATTCATAATTATTCAAATAATTAACTATAATTCATAATGAATTATAATTCGTAATAATAATTCATTCTAATCAATAATTAATTATAATTCATAATTAATTAGTAAATAATTACAGTTCATAATTATTTAATAATTATAATTCACAATTAATTATAATAATTAATTATAATTACAAATAATTACTTATAATTGATGATAATTATAATGGCCTAATAACGGGGAAAGCCGCTCTCGGGCAGCCTCGTGATGGTGAAACCGGAGCCGCGACCCTTAGCCGCTCCACTGGTGTTGAACAGTGGGCATAATCTCTATTTTAAACAATTTGTTTGATTACCGATTTTTTATTATTATAAATATTTTCTATTATTGCAAATTACAAAATTAATTCTATTTGGTTTTTCCTGTTGCATCTTGTCAAATTGTCTAACCGGCAATTCAATCTACCGTGGTGTCCTAACTAAGATACAAATGCTTTAAGGCAGCGCGACGCGGTACTAAGTCAAATTCTCTCTAATCTGAGTGATTTAGCTCTTATGCATTTTGCTCCACTTCGCTCAGTCTTCTGCACAATGCTCAGTCTTCAAACAATAAAATTAATATGCTGTTGCCAAAAGCACCTCAAATTTACATACTATTGTTTATTATTATTACAGATAAGAAATTAATATTAGAAGTTCATAAGTTGACATGCAGTTTCCAGTCAGCTGCGCTTTGGTTATAGATAATTTATAGGTCACATGTATGAGTGACACAATGATAGTTCTATCAACCAGATTTACAATAAATACGTAAATATAATTTCAGCAAATCGGAAATAAATTGGGACGAGTTCCTGGAATTCTTGGAGGACTTGGCGAATTTGAAGGAATTAGATTTGGAGAAGCTGCATGAAACTTTAACCAACTGCGGTCTCCCGGGATCTTGTGCTGTCTTCGTCCCACAGTACAGGGACTTCTTCCTGACTTACAAGCCTAAGGAGAAAATGCTGTTTTAACTTTGTTTTCCTCAGGACTCGGAGACATGTTAAATTTTTTGAACAAGTTCACGCGCAACTACATACTATTTATAAAGGCCATTTTTGTAACGATTCATCTCGAAGAGAACCCATATTTTTCACTTTGACAAAAGAGTAAGAAAGATGAAAACTTGGCGTTATAATTAAACTAGGTTAAATCCTCTGGGAGTGGAGCAATTACGAACAACTGAATTAGCTTTAAAATGGTGACAAAAGTGCCTGGTTCGGGCCCTGATTTAACCCGTAACAGCGTCTGCATATTTGCATGACTGCAATCATAGTTGTTCGGGTTGATTTATGGCACCTCTATTGTCGCCGTAATCAGCCAAAACAGTACACATAGCGTATCGCATTATACTGCGTTCAATCGTTCACCTAGGATGAAGTATTCTCATCAAAGCTTGCATAACAAATTAATCAACTACAAATATGAATCAATAAACCGCTCCACGGATGTTAGGTCACTGAGTTAATACGTTTGACATACGACGTTATACAAAGGCAATGGCGAGCTTGTCCACAGGAAGTTCAATTATTATGTTACCTGTCTTTTTGTCATGTAACGTATTCCTAATAATGTTTCTTTCGCAAAATGTCGCACGAGTGATTTATTAAAATTTCTATTGTGCGATCAAAATTACAACATCCGAATAGAAAACATTACTTATCATTATTCTAATTGATATCTCTGAGCTGTGATATTTTTTAAATATTTTGTAAGAATCATAAAAATAAAAGTCTAATCCGATCAGATCCGTTATAGTTAAGATTTATATTTCAAAGCCTCTTTCTTAAAAAGTAAACAACTACTTAATCCAACGGCTAATTAATACTAACACTTCCATTTAGATAAACAAATTGCTTTTCTATTCTTAACAAACAAGTACTATTTTTATATAACCTAACGTTGAATACCAATAACATATTTGGAAGTCAACTAAAAAAAACCTATTTGCACAAAAAAGCTTTTTAATCAACGATATTCGTTCGGATTATAAAATACATTTGAGTGAAAAAAGACACCAGTATTGTAATCAAATCAACACAGGTATTGCGAGTGGCATCGAAATATATCAATGACAGGGATTCTGTATTTGCAAAAACATGAGTTCAAAGCCACAACCAATCAACTTTAACCAAACTATTTATTAGTCATAAAATAATGACATTTCGAGAAGTGGACTGGGTGGAATGGGGCAAATCCAACCGGCCCATTGGATTTGAAACTTTGAAGTTTGTACTAGATTTTGGTTTTGTGACTTATATCGATTGGTATACGGTCCCAACTGACTCACAATCGCCTCAATACCAGATTGGGGAAGTACAAGAACAGAAAATGTGTTTTTAAACTAAAATAGCTATCGTTTTTGTGAACACAACACTGTTCTTCCGAAAATACATACGTAACTTGTTAACCGAAAGCATAAGATAGTGGAATGCCTGAAAATTAGTTTTTTTGAAATCTAGAAAGCATTTGTTAAAGACCGCTTCAAGTTCTCAAGATTTTTAATTAATAACCAGCTTCGCCTGCGACTTCGTCCGCGTGTATTTGAAACAAACATGATTTTCATACAAACTTTCACCCTCTATTATAGGGGGGTTGATTTTTGAAAAAAAGCAGCGTATATTTGAACTGGGATCTTTAACTTTATGCATGGCAAATGTCATCAAAATCGATTTAGGGATTTAGCCGTAATAGAACAAGACAGATATATAGGCAGACTTTCGCATTTGCAATGTTAGTATAGAGTGCTTTACTTCAATCTAGCCTGATGGAAGACAATTAAGAGGTCTATGGTGTTCCAATCAAGCTCAATAAATTAATGCCGAAATTTCTATGAAAATGCAGCGTGAAATTGTTTATTGAGCTTCCGATAAATTTAACACTGTTTATATTCAAAAAGCGCGACACTAGTTACGAAACGATTTATATTTTCATCGAAATAAAGGTTTACAATGTGACTATGATTCTGGTAGATTATTAAAATGAAATATTGTTTTCTTTTATAATTCAATTGTTTTAACCGTTTCAACGAAGAGTATAATGTTTACTTTTGTTACATAAGTGTTATGTTAGTATAATTATAATAGTTTAAATTTAGATTGCAACGTTTCATTTCCTATTTTCCTTTTTTTTTTTTGTAGACATAAATATTTTTGTCCATTTTACCCATCTTGTAGATATGAGAAAAATACCACAATTGACGCTGATATTATATTCATTAGATACATTGACGCGGCGTCAGCACGGTGTGGTTCCGCCCAAAAATCTATATCCTGTGGAAGACTTATTCGGTGACAACAGCATTCCCAACAATGGTTGACGTCAAGCAAGCGGCCGGTCGAAAACCACGGCCGAATATTTTAATACTAGGTTTATTTTTAAGCGGTTCCCAGGCATTGTGGCGTCTTAGCCTAGATTGAACTGAATACGCTCAGATGCGAGGGAGATAGAATTAGAGGCGAACAATTACAATAATTAGGGAAATGAGAATTGATTGAATGGTTGTTTAGTTCATCTGAAAGATAAAGTATAAAATGCTCAAGAGCATAGGCAATAGTTATTAAATGCAAGGGGTGGGTGAGCCGGTTCGGGCGCCCAGTGCACTGGATACAAAAGGGCGCGTGCGTTTTGCGAGAAAAGCGTTTGCCGCTACGCGTTGTCGACGTCGGCCGCCGCCGATGGCCTTACGCCACAGGGGCCTCGCAAAAAGGTTTTACAAGTTACCTATAAAACTGGTTAACTTTATAATATAACTTTTTAATTAAATTTAACGGTTTTCTTTTGACTGCGATGTAAAAGAGTCGCCAAGGCCTCTTAAATACTTAATATCGCCGACGTCTACATGTGGTGGACCACTGGTCACACCAGTTTCACCCACCAGTGGGCCCACCATGAATTTTGGTTTACCCATGCACCCACTGCAATCGTACAAAGCGGGAAAAATATATCGACAAAAACTGTTTTGACAACTCTTTATTAAATAATCCAACAAGGTCAACAAATGTTAAAAATATACATTATCGAGAATTTAATGAAACACAGGTGCCCTAGAATTTGTAATCAATTTTCTTGAATGATTAGCGTCGCGATTCGCAGCGTGAATCAATTGAAATCGAGCTCGGTAATACATTTATTTTAATGCCCTGGCTGTCGCTGCTGTTCAATAAAATTGACAAGAAAAATATTCAATTTTTTCCAATTCGGACACCGGCCAAGTATGTATCGTTATGTACCATGGAATTAGTAGATGGAGTACCTACCAATCTCGTGTTCTGTATAGATAATTGACGTGGAAAAATTGTTATAAACTGTTGAAATATAGAACGCACCCTATTCTGACAATAGACAATCAAACGTCAAGTCTTGTGTTTCCCGCCTTCTGCGTCTCTCTTCCCGCGCTGCTCTGTCTGTATCCTGCTATCGTACCCTATACTTATTAGAAAAATCACTAATAAACTAAACTTTATAAATTAATTATCAGTTTTTCATTATAAACCATAGCCCTTTTGTTCGCCCTTTCCTCAAGTAAAATAGGCGAAAATAGGCTTTATTCAGCCTATATGAAGAAGCATAGATTTAAGAGGGGCCCGCGTGAAAAAAAGCGTAAAGTACTTCAATCATTCAGTGTGTCATTTTGACTCAGATTTTGTGATATTCTATTTTGTAGGTACTCATATTTTGTAAAATGTTATCAAAATTTGTGTAAAATCAGTTTTTTCAATGTTTACCTTTGAAAGTGTCTAAAATATGTTTATATATTTTGGAATCGGCGATTATATATTACATTCTTACATAGGGAGCACCTCATCCTATATGTTTTGATTTGATTTATTTCCACATTTAAACGTAATCTATACTATTATTATAAAGAGGTAAGCGTTTGTGAGTTTATATGTTTCAGGCGGGTAATCTCCGAAAGTTCCGAACCGTTTATAAAATTCTTTCACCATTAGATGTACCTTACATTATCCAAGATTGCCATAGGCTATATTTTATCCAACATTCCCACGCGAGCGAAGCACTGGGCAACATCTAGTGTATGATATTCCACCAGCGTATACAATAAAGAAAAAAAAATGCATCAATATTTGTTTAATTGCAATAACTATGGTAATGAATAAAAGTACATCCGAAATTTATCAAAATGTATTATTTTCACATGTTTGTTAACATATCACGCAAAAACTACTCAATGGAATTTGTTGTGGTTTTCATAGTTATATAGCGGAGGGTCTAATGTTAAAAATTAGTATAGATCTCATCGTGATACCTTGCTTAGATCTTGAGATATTGACAACAATTAGTCATTATTCGGCGCACGAAATAAACGCGGGCGATGCCGCGGCCTAAAGCTAGTAAACATAATATATAATTTTTATACCTAATACTGATATATTTTTCACGATTTCCAATAAACATGTAGCACTTTTAAAACAAAATGGGAGACGAGGAACAAGCTACCCTTGACGGACAGTTTGTTGAGTTTGCAAAACTTATGGAACCTAAAACCAGAGATGGGAAGACAATCAACCTCTACAGACTGGACTACTGGCTGAGGCAAGCCAAGGTCCTGGACGATAGAAAGATAACTATGACGGATACAGGAATCATTTTCAATAAGTATTGGTAATAAATTGATATTTATATGATGCAGAGATAGGTACTGTGTGACAGTAGCTTGCACATTTGCTCCTGTTGCTCAGTTGTTACGGCTACGGCTCAATCTTCTTTGTGTGTTTCTTTTCATGTGTGTTGATTGCTAACACTGGTGTCTAATTTTATTCAAGTCGCCCAAAGGCATCCGACATGACTTTTACGACTACCTACCGCGTCTAGTGGCAAGTAATACAATAAGTAAACACACACCTAGTGAAATTAAACTGTCAACCAGTGTGCAGGTTTCCTCACGATGTTTTCCTTCGCCGGAAGCATTTATATTCATGTGGCACTAGTAGTAATCGAACCTGGAACCTTTCAATCACAGGCGGTTGGCCTTAACCACTTGACCACGTGCTCATTGTAATTAACATGAGAGATATGCCATTGAATAAAATCATTTTTGGTTGCGAATATAAAAAAAGAAATGCCAATGTGTAGTTAAATTTCTATTTAATTTGGCTTTGGTCCTAAATGAATTTCATTCCCCTTGATAATAATATTATGCTCTTTACACAAAACCGTCGATTAGTGGTCGTGTATCGGAACCCCATCCGCGGTTTAATATAGACACAATTACAATTATCAAACATTAAAGCGGAAATATATAATCAACTGATAATAATAATTTCAGCAAAACCGAAATAAATTGGCATGAGTTTTTGGAAGTCCTTGACGAATTGTCTGTGAAGAAGTGTCTAAATTTGGAGAAGTTGCACGAAACATTGACCAACTGTGGTCTTCCTGGACAGACGCCTGTCGATGTGCCACAATACAAAGATTATTTCAAGACGTACAAACCTAAGGAGAAGATGGTTTTCCAATAAAAATAAATATAGTAATAGACTAGTTGACAAGGTCAGAGAATTGTAAAAATATATAAACTATATATAGATATATTTAGGATAATTCTCATAATTATGAGAATTCACAGACTGTAACAATGCAGCTGGAACTAAATACGAAGATTTAAAGTTGGTTGGAAAGTCCATTTAAAAACTATATGAAATTATAAAAATAAATTTAACCATCGTAAAAAACAAAAATTTTGTAACAACTTTTCTTAAGAAGTCAAACCTACCGTAAACGTAATGTAATATAGCTGTCGAACAAGCATAGCTTTCTTAGCGAAGATTTTAACACGTTGTGACGTCACTCCTAAATGTCATTTAGTATCGAGCGTTTGGAGGAGTCAAAAAATGTGTGATTTTATTTTTGTCATATCTTTGAAGTATTGTCATTATCACAGTAATGTTTTCACTCATATTTCTAATGATATAAGGGCCTTCGAATAGTAACCAACGCAAAAATTTGTCAACTAGCCTAATATAAAACATTCAATTTAGAAACTGCAGTTTTGTTAAATTTCAATTAGGTTTCAAATAAGTGACAATTAGGGTCATAGTAAGATACCACACCTTGCGGTTCTCAGAATCACTCTTCATCGAAAACACGTTTCGCCGAAATTTTTTTTTAAATCTCAAGTTGTTTAAACTTTATTAATTACGATCTTACCTAACCTAACCTAATTATATCAAGCAGAAATTAATTTACCTATTATTTTAATTCATATAAAGAATAATGATGTTATTTCGATGAAGAATGATTCTGTGAACTGTGGGCGAAGTGCAGATTTTGTTTAATCGATATTATATGATTGTAGATGGTGAGAATTCTCACAATCAAATAGATTCGAAATGAGACACAGCGAACCAATCACATTTCAACATTGTGACGCAACGACAACCACACTGCAATGGCATCGGTTCGCTGTGTCACACTTCGAATCGATTCGATGGTGAGAAGTGAAAATGCAAACCCGCACTTCGTCCTCCTTGGACACTTGGTATTTTAGTCGTCTCCTTTTCTTGTTCTGGTTCCATCGTTCTCCAAAATGGTTTTGAGAGTTTTACTGTTTAGCTAGCTCTGAAAGCAAACGTCTTCGGGAAACCATTAAATAAGTATGGGTGCCAAAATAGAACCTCGCAGACAACGCGTCTTTACCAAACAATAAATATGTCCGTCATACGTTTGATTAGTTTTCCGGTCAAAGGAATGCCATTAGACCCCAAAGACATTCGAATTTACACTCTGCTATGACGATTTACCGTCCAAATTACCACAAACAACATACCTAGTTCAGTTTTGTTTACCTAATTGAATTGATATTGTGAACTGTTTTTAATTGTTTTAGCATTGTTAAATTAATTTTTATTTTTAATAGATGTTTATTTTTAATATAAATTTGTGATTAGGTTTTTAATTTCGTTTTAATTTGATTTTGTAGATTTATTGTTCTGTTACGGTACTTTGTTAATACTGGTATAAGTAAGTATGGTATTAAAATGTTTGGAAATGCAGATTTTTTATTTGTATTTATAGTATTATTACTAAAAAGAAGTGTGTTATATGAACAATGTGTTTATATGTCCATTTATGGTATCCTACCTAGCTCTTAAACTCGTGAACCGACTGAGTGTTTTTTTTTAATAGGTGATAATCAATTTAAACCACGATTAACTTTCGGGATTTTCATTATTTTTATAAAAAGTATAAAAAATCGTTTATTTTTCTCCAACATTCGTATAAATAAATATATATTTATTTTCAGCAATAATCGTATGTACATGTTAGCGTTTTATCGACGGGCGTTAACCTTCATTCACGTGTGCAGCAATGCAAGCTTAGCGACGATTTTACAACAAATTAGGATGCATTCATTACAAAATGAATATCGAGTTAAAAAACTACTTCGTTTTGTAACCCGATGATTATTAGTTTTGTACTTTGTGTATTTTCTGTATAAAATTATAAACTTTTTTTTTTTTAATTTTTACTGTTTTTAACAATGTTGCGAGTGTATGAACTGCGATTTGTATTGTTAATAATTTAGGGTTCCGTAGGATGGAAATGGTAAAACGAACATACCTATATAAGCCTGGTCAAGTGCTAAGTTACCATGTGACTTTGTGGCCATTTAAAGTTAGACCTCTAGCCGCGATTACGCTGTACGCAGACTGCAGCTTCCGAATGGTCATTAACCCCCAACACAAAAAGAGGGATGTTATATGTTTAACGTGTCTGTCTGTGTATCTGTCTGTGTCATCCATCGTAGCTCCCAAACGGATGAACCGATTTTCGTTTAGTTTTTTTTTTATTTGTGTCAGATAATTTTACCGCGAGTGTTCCGTGTGAGCCATGTTTCATGAAAATCTGTTCAGCCGTTCAAAAATTGTAGCGAAATGAATATTGAGAGTCGGGTTTTTTTTTAATTTCCGTCAGATGCCATTTACTGCGCGGCCATAGATGATGGATACCTATGTTGGCCCCCCACCCTGCCTGGGGATTCCAGTTACCAACAATGCCCTAATACCAGACTTAGTGACACGAATAGTAAGTATAACAAGGACTAATTTACTATCGAATAGGTTAGCTGTCCCCGCTTCTTTTTAACCCCCGACGCAAAACGAGGTGTGTTATAAGTTTGACCGCTAAGTGTGTGTACGTTACACCGTAGCTCATCAACAGGTGAACCATTTTGGATACGGTTTCATTTATTTGATAGCTTATAGAATGCTGCTGATACACGATACGACATTGTTGTGAAATTCTTGGGGAAGTTGAAACTTGGAAAATGAAAGACAAGAATTAATAGACGTTTAAATTTATGACGGGGGATAGTGTAGGCTGTTTTCAGACAATAACTACATTCTTAAATGTTGGTTTGTTCATCATCATCGTTATCGAGTGTGTTATTTGCTAACACTGGTGTCAAATTTTATTCAAGTCGCCTAAAGGCATCTGACATGACTTTACGACCACTTACTGCCATCAATTGGCAGGTAGTCGCATACAGATTAGTGCGAACTAAACTCCACCAGTGTGCAGATTTCCTCACAATGTTTTCCTTCGTCGGAAGCAAGAAAATCAAAATCAAATCATTTATTCAGAAATTAGGCCTTCACAGGTACTTTTTCACGTCATATTCTAAATGTTGTTTACCAAAGCTACAAACTACTAGCATTTCGGAACGACCACTGCTGAGAAGAAACGCCGAAAGAAACTCATTCAAACAGTGTTGGTCCCTATTATGCCAGAAGGGCTTACCATTTTTTAAATATAAATTTATGTATAATTTTTTATCAGTAATATAACAATGTAAGTACACAATAAAGTACATGGTCAACAGGTATACTGAAATATATTATGATTGTGATCAAGTGCTGATGAAAGGAAAATATATATACACGTGGTGGTACAAGTGGTGGTCTATGAAATTAACTATATGTGAATCAAAGTTGGATAGCTGAAAAGATGTGCCACCTCATTCCGAACTGCTACACTGGAGATCTCAGGTTCGATCCCCGGTCAGGTCAAAAAAATAGACTTTCATGTTCTCGAACTAACTTTTAGGCTAACTCAACCTGTGTGATTTGTCCATTATATATTTATTCATGTCAAAACCCCTTATCATATCATATTCCATTGTATTTGTCAGTATCGTTGGTAAATGTAAATCGTTAGTCTCACCTCACACATGGGAAACAAGCGTGATAATATTAAAGTAAGTGTATTGCGTCGTGTTACTTCTCTACGGTTAGCGCATGCAACGAAATCTCGATCGAAATGTTCATTTCCGAAATTTTCGTCGCATGTTTTGCATACCGTACTAGCTGTGGCCGAATAGTACACAATTTAATTAATAAGCAACATTTTTCTCTCGTAATATGCTGCGTATACATTAGAGCAGACTGAGGATGCTTGCTCCGAGGCACGTTGCGGATTAAGGAGAGGCATTGAGACTCACACTGAGGCTCCTACCGTTGAGCGCGCCAAAAAAACAACAAAATATGGTTCGGCCCACGGCGACGAATTAGCCTCATGGCGCCCCGAGTCTGCCTCGAATGGATACGCAGCTTTATTTAAACGTCAAGCGGGTTAGAGAATAGCACACGATATAATTAAATGCGGTAGCCGCTGCTAACGTGTGGTTTTGGTGGATTCCAGTTCTACATACCTGTCTGGCTTTCCGTGGTTCGTTGAATGAGATAGCTGGTTTGTATAACATTTAATGAAAAATTCATACTACTGCACAGATTTTAATGTAATATGATGGTGTGATTCCTGCAAGAGGTTTGGGTCTACAATTTATTATGATTTTACCCGTGCTAGTATAATATTATTATAATTCTTGAAACATGTGATGTTTACATAGCTATATATATCACATTTTTACAGATATAGCGTTCAGGACGTGCGGCGCAAACGGGATATGGCTTGACCGCAAAAATAGGGAAAGCAACCCTGCGGGGTGGACCAATTACACCCCGTGCTTCCCCCCGGATGTAAGGAGTCTCTTAACAAAAGTATATAATAAAGAGGATGAAGCACAGGTTAGTGTGTACATTTTACATTTTTGGATTTCATCCCAAAATTTTCGTGACAACATAAAAATGGAGTGTCAGTTATATTTTTATGTAGTAAGACGGAACAGACTTCGAATACGGAACTTTCTGAATTTTAGTAGCTCCCTTCTTGAAATTCAAACTCTTTATTCTTAGAATGACACTTAATAGACGTGAAAATTTTAATAATGAGAAGAAGAAGAAACGGCGCATCTTCTACACAGCTTTATTTGCAAATGCGTTAATCGACAAATGTAGATCTTATAAGTAATCACGTGTATCTGAGCAAGCACCCAGACGTCGGAGCCACTTTTCTACTTCTTTATGACATTTCTCAGTATAACTAAATCATAATATTTTCATCTTTGTACAGTGCACCTACTAGCTTTTGCTCACGATTTCTTACGCGCGAGAAAATATTAAAAATCCACTTATAATTAAACTTTCGGGTCATCCACCCTTAATTATAATGACTTACTTAAAATGTACTGTTGAAGTGAAAACTTCTTTAGCGGCGTTGTGCACTTTTTGTGATGGGTAAAAAATGTTAAACTCGCGTCAGGACACTTCGTAACACGTCAAAAATGCACAACGTTAATATTCAAGTTTTCACCTCTGCCTTTTTAAAATATAAATTACACATGAAAAAAAAACAAATATTGCTCCCCTACATTCCCCAAAGAGGTCAATACCCTTCTGACCAGCATGTTTTGTCCAGCTGACTAAAAGTCCCCTTACAACCCAGAATTAAATTGTATTGTGTCAAAACAATTTATGTAATTATTCTATGTCTAAACAATTTATATAAGTCTATGTATACCAACCATATGGGAAGAGTCCATCTCCATAATCCACTATCCTGTAAGCCATTTTGTAAACGTTCTTTTGGATAAATAAAAACACTTTTTACTTTTACTTAATTTAAAAATTATAAATGCTAAATATTAGCCTTGTTTATCAGTCGAAAGAGTTTTATATAAATTATCTTCCCCACAGGAAAAATTCCTCACAGCAGAACGAACGCGAACATTGGAAATCATCGGATACTCTTTAGCGTTCGTCGTCTTGGTCGGGTCACTTGTAATTTTTTCACGTTTCCCGTAAGTACTTTACGATATTCACAACAAAACATTTTGTTATGAAATCCTTGTAAATGCTATCTATACAATTTCACATACAGTTATTTTATCAGGTCAGAGATTGATTTTTCGTGATCATATAAGTTTAAGATCCCTTATATCATGTCATAATTATTTTTCAATGGTTCCCCATAGTTTTGGATTTTACATGTTAGTAAAAGAAAAAAGTACTACTATCGAAAAGCTATTCTTCTTTTCCAATGTGCTGTCAAGCCTAAAAGCATCTGACAAAAACTATTGAAACTTGACCATGAACTAACTAGTTTTCGAAGAATCGCTAGTACGATTTTGTGCTAAAAACTTTAACATTTTGATTTATTATATATATTATGTATATTTATTTGTAAGTTCTCTTGCAGGAGACTTAAAAATACAAGGACTAAAATACATAAGAACTTGTTTGCTGCTATGACAACCCAGGTGTTCATTAGACTGGTGTTGTACTTTGACCAAGCTGTTGCCAGAACAAGGATAGCTTATGGAGTCTCCAGCGAAAATTCCTGGTCTGTTGAAAATTATGTAAGTTAAATTAATCCTCTTTCTCTCTCTCTCTCTCGTCTGAGCTGGTTTCTTCCGCAGCCGTTGAGCGTCGGAGCCCATGGTCCGTTTACCTACCATCATATCGAGTGTGTTATTACTAACATTGGTGTCAGATTTTATTAAAGTCGCCTAAAGGCATCTGGTATGACTTTTACGATTATACTCACCGTCGTCTAGTGGTAATCGCATACACACGAGGGAACTAAACTGTCCACCAGTACGATGTTTTCCTTCATAGGAAGCAGGTAGTGGATGTTCTATGAAAACTACTATACATGAGTTAGATTGGTATACAAGTTTGTATATGGCACGAGTAGGATACGAACCTGAGACCTTTCGATCCACAGGAGGGCGTCTAAACAATTACACCACCACCGCTTCAATGTTCCTTCCTCAGTTTTCCTACCTTTTCGGCCCCACTTCGCACGATCGTCGGCAACCCTAGTTGTCAGAATATTATAACATAGTACCTACTCGTTAATCCGCGCTTCTATATAGAACTCACAACAAAAATGCCTTGAGATTCCTGTAGCTCTCTGGACTTTGTACTACCGTGGCAAAAAATTTCGTTTAGCAAGTTGTAATTTTCGAAATATGCCAATTTAGAAACTTGTCATTTGCGAAATTTGTCATTTTCAGATATGATACATATTGCAGGATCATTGTCCACCCTAGCGAAGGGAACTGGGTCAATAACTGGACGCACGGGACCTCGCTCCCGTGGTAATTTTGAGATAACATAGCCTATAGCAATCTTGGATAATATACCTTTCTCATGGTGAAAGAATTTTTTAAATATGTTCGGTAGTTTCGGAGATACAAATATACAAACTCACAAAGTCACAAACGCTTGCCTCTTTATAATAATAATAGACTCACAAAAAATTCTCTGAAAGTCATGAATGTTAACTTTCCAACATTCTATTTGCAAAACATAAATTTCCAATGTATCAATTAATTTATGTATGTTTTCAACTATGTACACTACAAAACTCAACGGTAGCTCAAAGCCGTTGGAATACGTGCACTGAG
Organism: Plodia interpunctella; assembly: GCF_027563975.2. Lineage (NCBI taxonomy): Eukaryota > Metazoa > Arthropoda > Insecta > Lepidoptera > Pyralidae > Plodia > Plodia interpunctella. The sequence goes on along the minus strand of NC_071324.2, from coordinate 1,127,008 downwards.
CCCAATAAACATTGAGAGCTTTTCAAGAGGCGAGGAGGCACAAATCGAAAAGTTTCAAATGCTACTTGAGCGTCCATCGGTCAGAAACGAGGTATTCCGTTCCGCGCATCAATTTCAGTAGCACCTTTCACTTGCGTTTCGAGTGCCTGTTGATATTATTCAGTTGTTATTGGCGGAATAATTTATATGTCCATCCTAAACGTAAATGCTCTTAAAGCTAAGTAGCTTAGATTGGGATTTGTGTGGCAACGTATGAAATTCAGAATTGACAATTATTTGCCACATAAATGTATGTAGTCTGGTACAAAAATAGTCCCATTGACAACTGTCAAATTCATACATGCAATCATGACAGTTGAAACCATACTTCCATATCTGTACTAATCCCAAGGAATTAGGTACTCCGTAAGTACTTACTAAATCCATAATCTATACTATTATTATAAAGACGTAAGCGTTTGTGTGTTTGAGGCATCTAATCTCCGAAACTATTGAACCGATTTCAAAAATTCTTTCACCATTAGATAGGTACATTATCCAAGATTGCTATAGGATATATTTTATCTCGAAATTTCCCACGGTAACGAAGCTCCGGGCATCATCTATCTCGATGTTGATCACATTTTGCACATAAACGAAATCCTACAGGCATAGGCTCCTTTTACGGTTTCACCCGAGCAAAGCCGGGACGGGCAGCTAGTTATTTATATTTTAAAACTGTCTCTAACTTATCTACGTAGGTATATCGTTAAAACTGTATTTTGAAATGATAGAAACGAATTGCAAACGATTAATTTTAACAAATGCTTTGCCTTACTCGGTCGAGTTAAAAAAGCCTGGTAGTGTATTATAAAGTTGACACTTAGTTATAATAGACACGGAAATAAAAAGAAAATAACACTTGTAATCTACGCGCGAAACCCCCTTTTCTTGCAGTCGGGTAAAATAGACTTGAGGATATTCATAAAGTTTTGAGATTTGCTTAATCTAAAAAAAAAACGCTTAAAAAATGTAATTTAATTCTGTAATGATGACAATGAGCTTGATTTGAATAAATAAAAATTATAGATCGCGTCAAATTGAGAACCACCTCCTCTTTTTTTGTAGTCGGTTAAAAATAGCAGTAGCACGACTGGTGTTAATATCCGGTCTTAATCCCCAAGGTTTCGTGGTATTAACCACACCCCTAAGTCACTACACTAATCATTTGTGATTTGTATCAATGGGTCATACAGTTATATCAATGTATAATATATATAGAATCTTGTGTCACAGAATAAGTAATTCCCCTGACTTTAGGCACAATAGACCTTATGATGTTACTTTTCCTAGTAGACTCTTTTGCAAAGTTGGCATAATTCTTTTATTAACTTACTAATTCATTAAAACACTTTCATATTCCCGGCTGTGACGCCTGAAGTCATTGAAAAATAAACTTTAAAATATTCGAAAATTCGACGGTAGTTTTCCCCTCTTTGTAAATACTGTTGTTGCTTCTCTGCCTTTTTATCCCATAGAGCCATGCCTCATTGCTTCGTTGCGCTCCGTCGTCCTCCGTCACATTGACATCCGTGGACGGACAACGCAGCAAAATATATGAAGATTCGACGTACATCAACGCATCAGAGTCAAAACCTATAGAAACCAACGGAGCAGCGAGGCATGGCTCTTAGTAGCCCCGTACGATATCCACTGGAGGATAAAGAAAGATTCTATTCCCGAGCGAACCACAGGTCGCAGACTAAATAGTTTCTGTGCATAAATATAAAATGAGGGTAGGTATATACCAGAGAATGCAATCAAACGTTCGGCTTTGCAATTAATTTGTGGTGCAAATACTTACATAAATAGAACATACCCACGCACACACTCTCACTGTAATTATCCAGTGCATACGATTTCCCCATTTATACCTAACCAGCGGCCCGTCTGAGTTTCACTCGGGTAAAATATATCGAGGATAAACCTATAATTACGACCTACATAGCATAAGACAAAGTCGCTTTCTTCTGTCTATCTCTCTGTCCCGATGTTTGCTTAGATCTTCAAAACTGCGCGTATCATATTTTCGTGTGTGGTTCAATAGGTATATCTACATATTTCACTCTATTTATTAAAAACTTCGCATCAAATCGTTCATTATGACAACCTCGGTGACGTAATGGTAAAGTGCTTGCCTCTGAACCAAGAGGTCCAGGGTTCGATCCCCGGTCGGGTCATGATGGAAAATGATCTTCTTCTGATTGGCCCTGATCTTTGTTATAAAATATAGTATAGTTGAGTTAGTGTCCCATAACGCAAGAATCGAACTTACTTTAGGGCTAGCTTAATCTGTGTGATTTGTCATATTTAATTATTTATTATCAATCCGTTCCGTTATTTTAAAGGAATACATAGGGACAGACAAATAAACAGCGGAATGAGATTCTATGTGGTCATTAAGGGTTTATTCCTAATTCCTATTCAATTTATTCCCAAACTGCCCGGCCTAGAGCTTAGATATTTCTATTTTACGAAACATTTCCGATAATAACCATAACCTATGATAAAATTATAACCCGCTCCTTAGCGTCTCCGGTGCAAAGGTGTCTATAACACTAGCCGCGATACCGCGCTGTAGTCCTGTGGCTATTCTTTGCACCAGAAATAAGCCAGAGCGGGCGTCACCGGATTTGTCCGCTATACGATGCCCGATCTCCCTAATTAGGCATTTGGGATCAGAGCCCCAAATGCCCATTCTCTCCACGGCATTGGGCACAAAACAATTTCAATCATTTTGGTTGCGTGAAAAACGATTTCATTTTAGAAAACCTTTTTTTTTTCATTTTGGATTAATGGATGGCTGTGATATGAGTATGGTAGTATCCCCCGTTTCCGCCTGGCCCTGGCAGAAGGGGCAGACAACTGGAGGTTTGACAACTTTGGACGCCGAACCAACTGCAAAGTGAAGACGAAAGTTAGGAAAACTGACGACGCTCCACGATGTAATCGCTCAGATGAGGGAAAATATGCCAGTTAAATTAAATTACATACAGGGTGATTTCTTATACAATGGCATTATTTTATCTACATGCTCAGTCGATAGTACTGAACAACTTTTCGTATGGAAGAAACCTTGAAATCGCGAAAAAAAAAATCTGCTGATCCATACATTTTCCACAAGTTAGGTATTATATTTAATTTTGTATAGAACATCTGATTTTTTTCGCGATTTCGGAGTTACTCACATGCTAGAAGTTGTTCACAATCATGGCCTGAACATGTAGACATAATATTGCCAATGTATAAAAAGTCACCCTGTATCAAAGGTGACCTACATTTGTTAATTGGCGTCCTTGGAGAAAAGGCTGCGGTGAAGTTTGTTGCGCCGCTTCTTCTTCACCTGCACTTTGGAAGTCGGCAGTTTTTGACGTCAATAAGTGATGTATATCGTCCTAAATTGAATCAAGAATTTTGAATTTGTGTATAAGGGTTTTTTTTTATTTTTCAGCCCTATTTATGTATTGGATTATATACAATGCTGGAATGTACTGTTAGTTCCACGTTCATGTGGATGTTTATCGAGGGGTTGTACCTTCACAATTTCGTTACACGTAATTGCATGCGCGAACACCGGCCCTTCGCCATTTACTACGCCATTGGGTGGGGTTTGCCTATCTTAATAACTGGAGTATGGGCTGTGATGACGCACTTTTATTATGTCAACCAACCATATAAGTAAGTCTATTTTATATCACTTAAATAATGTATATAATTTATATAAATTATTTTACATGGATGAGAGAGTCACAGGACAGAGGAGTTAGCGTACGCGAAGACAGGCCTGTGCTCAGCAGTGGGCACAAAGAGGCTGAAATGATAAATGCATTTTATTCCCTACAACACGATATTTTATAATTATTGATTATGATTGATGATTACCTTTGTAAATTATTTGTATTTAAATATTTATTTTTTATATATCTAAGGTTTTCTAGTGTATCTTGTAAGCGCCCGACCCCATTGCTCCGTTGAGCAACTTCGCGCTGTGCACAGTTGACGGATCAACGCAGACATTGTATGGTGAGACAACATATCTCGACATAAGTCAATATTGAACCTATAAAAAACTACGAAGCGCCAACGCGTCGACGCAACGCAGCAACAGGACCGCGCATAAGTCATAACATATTACTCGTGTATACATATAATATTATTTATTGATAATACAATAACTGTTTTGCAGCTGCTGGTATGGCTACAATTTCACGTTACTGTATTGGATCATACAAGGTCCGATATCGGCTATAATATTCGTAAGTACATACAATTATTACTACCTATATTATTGTTAATAAAATAAAAAAAAATCACATGTATTTATATCTATTTTTACAAGCTTTTTACAGATAATGGGCTAATTTTCCGCTCGATTTTAGATTGTTTTTATCTCTCTTGTTGTTTATATTAAAATTAGTCTCTCTCTAGTTTTAATATAAACAAAATATATGACTTGTTACAGTAAGGTATGTTAAGAATAACTAAGTACTCTGTAATAAGTATATTACTATACGTCGGTGACAGACTTAAAGCTAACAGGCGTTGTCTCAAGTCTAATGGAGTTACAAAAATGCAACTTGCTACTGAATATTATTACTATGTCAGTTTTCACTATTGTATTCAGGCTATAAATAGTGACAGTCCCGCCCGGAACAGAACATATTGTCACCATACTTGTCACCCTTTTTTAAATGTCGAATCTCTACTATTCCACATATAACAACGTGAATGCCTGCAAGTGACGGCTATGTTGTGAGTTCACGCGAGCATGGGGATTACACGTGCCACATTTCAACACACTTCTAAAATGGATTGGTCTAAAATACTGTTCCTTTTTTAGTGGCCAGTATTTTTTTTTAAGTGTCCATTATTCAGAATTTGAGCGGATCGCTATTATTTCACATATTTTGTATACGATGATTTTATTTTCATTATTAATTAATTATCCTACGGGCTCACGCTTCTGGCCAATGAGTCTATAAAACATTTCGCTTTTTAATTGTTTTGCCGCGCATCAGATGTAACTGACAAAGGCTCCAACTGAAAAACAGTGTTTGCTCTTGGAGTAATAACTTCGCTGAGTTGTGGCCTGTTTAAATTGCTGCAGCACACACATCCAATATTCTATTTGCTCTCCTTTAGCGTGCACCTAGTTTCCTTTTTATGTTACGTGTGTTTGTGGCTTTTTAATTAAACATTATTCTATTGTATATCTGGTTTTGAAGAAATTCTAATTAATAAGCATTCAATTTGTTTCAGATAAATTTTTTATTTCTAATAAATATAATCAAAGTAGTGATTACAAAAGTAGGACGGACTGAGAGTAATGAGTTGGTTAAAGCAAGGTGAGTTTCTTTTTAGGTTTTAATGTGAAAAAAAACTCAACAACTAGAAGAAGAAAGAAGAAAGATAAGACTACAATATTTGTAAATTATGTATTGAATAATCAATACAAATTACAAAAGCGATTTTTAAAATTCTTACAACTAGTAGGAAGCTACATTTCTGAGTGGCATAAGTTATTTTTATCCCGATATACGCACCCAGGCGGACACTTAATATTTAATAATAAAATGCCTATATATATTTGAAGATATATACAAACTTTCAGGAAAGCTGTCAAAGCAGCACTTGTGTTGCTTCCATTATTAGGGATAACGAACAGTTTGAACATGATAGAACCGCCCCTCGACTCGGTATGGTGGTTCCGTGTTTGGAGTTACACGACGCATTTCCTGAGGTCATTCCAAGGATTTTTTGTGGCTATCATCTACTGTTTTATGAATAACGAGGTATACGAATATTTTTATATTGACATGCAGAAAGACAAGGATACTTGATCTGGCATTCAGATTTGAAACGTCATAAGTAAAACATAAAAGTTTTCCTGTAAAATTAATTCATATAGAAGAAAATATATTTAATACCCGTATATCGTATCCCACATGATTGATAATCGTGGTCGTCACAACCTTTTACTTGGAAGTAATATATAAATAACTTACAAAAAGATTAAAGTATTAAAAAAGTAAAAAAATATAGCGTTATCCTTATTTTGCGCCTGTTTGAATATTACTAGTTAATCCTAGAATAATAAATGCTCGCAAAAGTTTTCCGCTCGGATTGGTATGAATTAGAGTGGGCCCGTTATTTAAGCCAGGTTAAAAACATCGGTTTGAAGCTCTATCTGAAAGTCTTGCTAATTTATTTGAATATAGAGAATTTAAGTTTATGGATTAAACTGTTTTGTGACTACCTCTAATTTTCTAAATATTCAGTAGTCCTGCCGTGTAGACGGACAGCGGTGATACGTGTCAAAAGGCGGGCTTTATTTTATTTCAAACCCCCAGCCTGGCACCAGCGTCAGCCAGCGTTTGTTCGGTGGACATTACGAAGTCCAAGGATGTCTTGGGCCAGAAATGCGTTTACGCTAAGTATTTTCCCATTTTCTTACCACACAGTCCGGCACAAACTCATCTGTAAAATGGGTTTGCGACCGACTTTTTGGGTGCAAACTTGAAAAGGAACCTGGGAGTAAACCCGTCTATTCTTGACGGGCTCGAGTCATTCAAGTGTGTGGCTGACGACGATACATTTTGTATACATACCTGTAACGAAGTGCAATGTGATTTTTGTATTGTATTGCAAAACGACACCAGTAACCACCAGCTTATCTCTTTGTAATAAAATACGGGTTTGACTACAATAACTATGAACCACGACTAATATCAATTAAAATACCTATTAAAATTAGCCGCATTAATTATTTTTTTGAATAATTTCAGACAAGCTATTTTTTATTTATGATAGTGGTTGCTGTTACATTTTATTTTTCAGGTCCGCGCCGCGATAACAAAATATTTTGAGGACCGACAGGCCATGCGCAGTGCGGGGACGAGACGGGGTGGCCAGTCCCAATCGGAACATAACAGGTTGCTTTGATGATCTGGAGTGACAGGCCAATTGGCTCTCATTCTCCTAAGCCCTAGGCCAGATTGCTTTCACATCTTTTTCATTCTTTTTCTTTTGATTGGGGGTATATAGAAATGAGTGCTAAATGGCTGGATCCGATCTGTCCACCATCGTCCACTAAAGTATATAAACTTCACATATCTCGTAATAAATTATGCGAATTGAGGTAGTACTGGACAAGGCCATGTAAAATGGGTGCCAAATGGCCGGGTTCAAACTGACTACCGTGTGGTTTCTACTACTGAAGTGACTACCGTTATCTAAGGTATTATAACTATAGAATGTCAAACCAACACTATATATAATCACTTTGTTTTTCGTAGCTTTTATGTATGTACAAGTTTTTGTGTCGTATGTAAGTATAATATTTCGTCAGCAGTTTTCAAAAAGCAATATTTTAGGTTACAGCGGTTACAATTTATTTTCTTGACATTTGTGTGATGATACGCGGGGCTGAAGCAGGAGTGTGAATAAGCCCCGTCCCCTACGTGACGTCTGTGCATCTTTCATTGTAACTGTGCACAAGTTTTTATACCGCATCCATTTGTATTTGGTCCGAGTTTGCAACTTTACTAAAAATCCCATCCTGTGATGTCAAAATGATTTTTTTTTTAATAACTGGCCGAAAGATAACCAACTGTTACCAGCAATAAAGAACACATTTTTATCCTCTACTCTTTGCTAGAAGTCAGGCTGTTGATATAAAAACAATAGACCATCTGAGAAATGATATTAGGAATTACATAAATGTTTGTTGTAATCCATGTATTATTGAAGGTGGATTTATTAAGTTCCCTTAGAAAATACCGTAACAAAATTGTGTCTATCATATCATCACTGTCGTACAATTTACATTAAATGTATCGTTTATGTTGTGTATGTGTGGACCGTGAATAAACAGATATACACATTAATTTTAGCAGCACACTGTTTTGTTACTTAAACAACACTTTTTAATTTTATTGTAATTTGAATAATTATACTTAATTTGTATTCTATTCTATTCTTAGACGTACTAATAATTCATCCGAATGTTTTTAAAAGCAACCAATTTAATATCAACTACAAAACACATACGTATTTGTTTTTACTTCAGTTTATATCAAACGAATTCCATTGATCAATGATGCTTTGAAAAATTAAAAGTCCTTTTGCAATAATACGAGTAGGTTGTATATTTGATTATGTTTAATCGAGTCGACTGTACCTTTGTCTATTATTAATTGTATAAAGAATGGTATTTTTGTTTTGAATCTTACATATTATAGAATACCCCTGTCTGTAAACTACTGCACGGATTTTTGTACGGTTCTCACCAATCTATAGTAGAATGGAAGGTCTTGGTGTATAATAAATTAGAATATCTTTTGCCCGCGGCTTCGCTCGCGTAAATTTCCCACGGGAAAAGATGATTTTTCCGGGATGAAAGGTATGCAAAATTTCAAGAAGATTGGTTGAGTATATAGAGCGTGAAGAGCTAACAAACAAACAAACATATTTTCACATTTTTAATATTAGGAAGGATACAATTGAGTGAAAACTAACAGTGATTATTTTGGTGTATTAGATTGAAGGAAATAATTAGATTTCAAATCAAATGATTTATTCAGAAATTAGACCTTCACAAGTACTTTCTCACGTCACATGATAGAAAGCAGCCATTGTACCTATATTGTCATATTATTCTTTGCAGCTGGTCGATGTGCAGCTGCTTCAAGCGCCAGGAAGAAGACTTGGAGATGGGCCCTATGCCGGGGACTCCCCACCCTTCTGCTACGGCGCCTATGAATGAGAACATACGATTCATATTCGACAGCATTAATCAGGAGGCTGCTGAAATGGGCCTGTGAGTAACGCTGTGTCTATTTAACTTGTCTATACAAGTGACGAACCACGAGAAAGGTTCCTTATGGATGAAAGTCACTTAAAGCGCTCTCTCCCCGCACTCTAACGCCAGCCCCACATTTTTATTGGTTTCTTTTAATTCTTAGCGAAAATTATTAAATATATATGACGACCTCGGTGGCGCAGTGGTAAAGTTCTTGCCACTGAACCGAGAGGTTCGATACCCGGTCGGGTCATGATGGAAAACGATCTTTTTCTGATTGGCCCGGGTCTTGGATGTTTATCTATATATGTATTTGTTATAAAATATAGTACCGTTGAGTTAGTATCCCATGACACAAGTTTCGGACTTACTTTGGGGCTAGCTCAATCTGTGTGGTTTGTCGTAATATATTTATTTATTTTTTTTTTATTTATATATTTCAACAGATTACGTACGGATTATGCACTTAAAATAATTTTAGTAGGAAGTTTTATAGTTATCTATAATACAATGTGTTCAAAGTAGACTAAAAGGAATTAAGCGGCCACCGTTTCCGATCTAATCAATTGTGACTACATTATGCAATGGGAAAGTATAATACTTTGTGTTACAATTATTTATCTATTAATTATTTTTATATTTATTTATTTATTGAAAACACAGAAATCTGAGATTTCAAAAATGTTTCCAACATTAAAACAGCGGAACTGAATCATTTGAGTGAAATAAACAAACTAACATTGAATTAATTTTACGTTTCAATTAATTAAATAATGAGCAATTTCGAAATAGTAATTTGATTTTTTTATCATCGTATTATAAAGGCTATTGTGATTATTCGGGAAATTTCTTTATCAGGAATCTCAGTTTAGTGATACGCAGGTTACAAACCATTTTTTTAGGAAAATCATTTTTTTTTAATATATAAAGACTAAAGTTGTGTTCTTTTCGTTTAATTTATAACCACAAATCGACAACGGATATCTGTTTCGTCGGATAACTTTGGAGTGGAGCCTGATTTGCTCAGAATAAAGTACTCTTTGTTTTACTGTTTTTTTTTTTCCATTCTGTAAATCTACTATTGATCTTTTCATTAGTACTTCTCAATGACGCTGCAATGGAATAAAATCAAGTAAACTGTTCTTTGATCTTATTCAATTACATATTAATTGATTTAGAAAATATCTGATGGTTTATCTTTTGTGAAAAGTCGAAAAACGACACTTGTCAGAATTCCATGGAATTAATAATAGCGGTAGTTTCTATTATATCGCTAAGAAATTAATAAAATTGTGTTGTGTCGCCAATGTGCGGGAAGAAAGCGCCTTAAGACGTTCCACTCGCTCATATTTATTTAGATGTTTATGATTAATGTATTGTAAACGACTAAAATAAGGTATTTTTTTCGTGGTAGGTCATACACATAGACGCTCTTATATTAAGGCAATTTAATGTCTATTTTTAATTACGTTTATTTATTTAATCTGCTAGTAAAAACTTTTCACATATATAATTAACATAGTACAAAACAAATTCGCTTCCCTATGTGTGTTAATCTTTAAAGAAAAACGTAACGGATTATAATAATAATAACATTATTCACCAAAAAAAAAAAGTACAATAGTTGACAGGATCATTTTAGAAGGTAGTTTTACAATTTATAAGTTAGTTGGACTGTGTACTCAGCACTAACCGATGCTTGTGTCGCAGCGACCAGAACGTTTTACAATTGTGATGATTCCTGATAAAGGTTTACATGTGTAGTGTACGGGTATACATTAATTCCTCCCCACTACTGTGACATAAGTCGTAGCGCTGCGAGCAAGCGCTCATTTGTTTACGAGACGGCGAGGCGCACGGACGTTGGAGCATCAGTCGTGTGTATTAATTAAGTTTTACCCGAGTAAAGGTCGCTAGTTTATAATAATTGACTGGTTCTAATAGATTTTGGACCTTTTTAAAGAAATAAATATTTAACCAAAACTGAAGTGTATTGGGGAAATAGTTTAAACTACAAGAGTTCTTTTTTTTTTCATTTATTTGGCACATAACGACCTCCGTGGCCGGTCATTACGCCGGACTGCTACACTGGAGGTCCCGGGTTCGAATCCCGGTCAGGTCAACATGGAAAATGAACTTTTTCAGATTGAACTGGGTCTTGGATGTTTATCTATATATGTATATGTTATTTAATATAGTATCGTTGAGTTAGTATCCCATAACACACGTCTAGAACTTACTTTGGGGCTAGCTCAATCTGTGTGATTTGTCCGTACATATTTATTTATATATTTCTTAAAAATAAAACTCCCTTACAAATTGTATAAGACGATAGTTAATAAAATTTATTTCTTCTGTTGTCTATTCTCACATTAGGATGACAGGAAGTACGGAGATTCCCCTATATGAACAGTTAGTACTCATAAATGTTCGTTTCTTTCCCCCCTTCAAGTACAAATCGCCTCTCCTCTATACACACAATGAAGACATTTCATTATGCAATAGTTGTCTCTTTCTTTCACAATACCTACTTACACATGCCATCTCTTTCTATCCTATTGCAAACTCACATATATTAGACACCAACGAGCTCTTAAGAAAAACTTGAAACATGCTAAATATGAGGATAATTATTGCATTATTATAAAAACAGATAACTTTTAAATTAAATTGTCAATAAGACGATTTTGGCCGAATTAAGTTACATTAGAATTTTCAAAACTATTTTCACTATAGAAATGTCGAAGTTCGTCATACAATACTGTTTGTACACCACCGTTTTCAGAATCATTATAACTACTTATCGATTTGTTATATGAAATTCGCGTGAACAATAATATTTTTGGACACGTGACAAGTTCAGAATAAAAATAAATTTGATTTAATCACGACTGTAAAATAATCGGATCTACGATATTTTATAATCGTGATTATTTGATATGAAAATATTAGACAGGATTATAATGAAAATCGTATTTTACTCGACTGCTCATAAAAGGGGTGTCATGTTTTAGGGTTGTATATGTGAGTTTTATTTAATTTTATCATAATTCATAAATGTATTATCAGAAAACAATGTGGTATCATTAGAATATTTACATTACCATGTGACGTCATTATATAATCACTAGCGGCTCGTCCTGGCTCCGCTCGGGTAAAACCATAATAAATTGTGCACCTAAACCTTCTTCAGGAATTACAATGTCGATTGGATAAAACCAAATAGTGGGCGAAGTGAGTCGCACCGGACCAATCACATTGCAATGTGGTTGTCGTTGCGTCACGATGGCGCAATGTGATTGGTTAGCTGCGTCTCACTGCGACTCAATTCGATGGTGTGAAGTGAAACGCAAACCCGCACTAACCCCTCTGAACTCAGTCGGGTAGTTTATAGTTTTAGAGCTTATCTCGCACATACAGACGCGACACGGATATTTTTAAGTCGGATAGCTGACGAATTGTAAACTTCATAATTTGCAAGTTTATATTCATGTAGAATCTAAAATGTGCGCTTCACAATGCGTGTCTGTGTTGTGAAACGACTTGCCGAGTTACTTTGCCGGGGGTGTTCACAGAATTGTCTGCCAAGTTGCGTCGAAAATTTTTTCAAATCAATCTTGAACAAAAATAATCGGTACATATTCTTTTTCACATAATTAGGTTAGGTTAGGTAAGAACATGATGAATACGGTATATGTAATTTGTGATATAAAAAAGGATTTCTACGAAACGTGATTTCGATGTAATTCTGTGAAATGTGGACACCCCACTTTGCCGAAATTGGCACTATTTTGACTACAAAATTGTAATGTGTATTGTATTGTATTGTATTTAAGTCACGGTATGATTGTAAAACCCGTTACAAATGTAAACTAGTTAGATTGTGAACTGTCAAGAATTTGTGAACTGCATAATATCCGTACTAATATTATAAACATGAAAGTCTGTCTGTCTGTCTGTTCCGGCTAAACCGCTGGACTTGAAGAAATTTCGGTATGTATATAGTTTAAAAAAAGTCCTCCTTTAAGGGGGGGGGTTAAAGCTTGTACATAAATTATGTTTGTTCCGCTTTCGCAAAGAAATTTGCGCGGGCAGAAGCTAATATATAATAAATTACGTGTAATTATATTATTAATAATAAGTTGATATATAATATATATTTTTGCTAAATACCTACCATATTAAATCGCATATTATGTACCGTTAATATTTAGATAAATAAAAAGTTATGTTGTAAAATGTAGGTAACGTGTTAGCTTTCGACAGTTTATAATCTAGACAATTTATTTTCATTTTGTTTTTCCACTTCCTTCTTTGTTAGATCACGTATTGTTTGTTGATGATTTTATCCCACCACTTTTTTATTTTATTTTTGATTTTTTAAATATTATTTTTGATTTTTTTTTTTTATAATTTTCAGGGCGTCGTAGGCTGCCGCCGGTACACTGTGTATGTCGTTTTATTTTTGTTCTTTAAAGCGAAAGTTATTTTTTGAATGTTTATTTGAAAAGTATTTCAGTAATACTTTAGTGTGTGTGTGTGTGTCTTCTTCAATGTTAGTGTGTGTGTTTCCTATTTGGCCGTCCTGCTTTTTTTATATGGTGCTGCATTGCGAACACTTAAGCACTTGTCATAAATATACCTACAACTTGGAAAGCAATCGCGAAAGTGACATTGATTTTTATCACCTTGTTAAGAAATTAATTGTACATATAAGCGTAGTTAATATAATTTTGAGTCGGTTGCACCTGTTCACTTTGACGTTAACTTTAACCTGTGTAGAACGAAGTATGCTGTTTTAATCGGCGCCGCCGGCGCGCAGGTTAATGTTAAGGAAAGTTGATTGGTGTAACCCACTCATTTTAATCATGTGACAAAATACGTGTATGTACATACATTATGACGTAAAGAAAAATATTGATGTGGCTCGGCGAATTCATTAGTATAAACATTAGTATATTATTCGCAGAACATTACTTAATAGAATACGCAATAGACCCCAGGTCTGGTCACAATGAATTTGAATTTGCTCACGCAAATTTCTCAATAAAAATGTTATTCCCATGTATTGTGTAAAAGTTGAACTTCAGAACTAAAATCCTTGTAAATAGTATACTTATAAGGGTGCAGATAAGATAACGTAAACCCTGATCGAAAAAAAACTATCAAATGGTTCCCCCCCTATAGATAGTTATTTTTATAAATAAAGTAAAAACTTATATCGATACTGCAATGGTAATGGTTCGCTTCGCCTCGGACACAGCTTGGAAGTTAATAAAGATTTATTTTTCTTCTCAGCCAAGTCAACAACCAGGCTGGGGAATTTCGCGAGCGCCTTAACCCGTATAAAACCAGGCGTCCAGCGATTCGTCGTCCAAAAACTGATGCTTCACCCAAAAATTCTGCATTGAATGACAAGGCGGATGAATCCTCGCGTCAGGTGGTGTTTTATCGGGTGAACATACCGGGTACAACCCAGTTGCCGCCTGTTTCTGTTACTCTCGAGATGGAGTAATAATCTTTAAAAAAAAAAAGTTTATTTGTGTAGGTAGTCAGTTTACTAAAACTGACGCCGATTGATGTTTATCGTTCATGTCAATTTTATGTCGTAAAATTTGAAGATATCACAAAAATATTTTAAAATAATTCATGTTATATCCAAAATTCAATATTTAATACAATTCCAATAGGGTAAAAGCGCTATAGTTGCAGCGCCGGGAGAAATTTACCACCATTTTTAAGTGTCTCTTCTAAGTTTAGAAAAAAAATATATTAGAAACCTGAACCAAGTTTCAACAATAGTTCTCAACAATTTCGGAAAAAAGTGGCTATGACATACGGACGGACATGACGAATATTGCCTTTGCCATTAGGCCACGGAACCCTGACAACCCCCTAACTCGCAACAAGCGTTAGTAGGAACGGCCGTCACGCCGCACATTACTTACGCGGAGAACATTCGCATGATGGCGGCACGTTTCGTTCATCCGAATATTTCACCTCAAATATTTTGCATTGTATAATTTTATGATTCGTAACAAATTCCGATGTAATATTTAATTAAGCAATGTACTGGTTCATTGAAAAAATACATGAGCAAATGCTCGTGTATTAATTCAATCCCTATTAAAAAAATACAGTTGCCCTGAATTATGGATCCCCGCCATTTTACGATAACTTCATTCCAAATTTAATAGCTAGCTAAGGCATCATTGTTTTTATAATACCTACTTTTAAAACTTTTTAATGTTTATTGTAAAACTTTTAATGAATTTATTTATTTATGTAATAGGTAGGTATTGTGTGAATTTTAGTTCTTGTTTGGCCAGGCCTGATTTTAAGTATTGATTTGGTAAAAAGGTTGGTTTTCAAGTGTTCCTGAGCTTAGTTTTAGAACTGTTTTTTTTTAATATTCTATCTGTTATATTTTATGTATAATTATATTTATATTTGGACTTTTTAGTGCAACTGAAACGCTTTAAATGATTGTGGTATTAGAATTGTGTTAAACATTAAATGATTAAAAAAAAATGTTTTTCGTTATTATTATCCATGTTTCATTCCAGGATTCCAGGAGCAGAACTACCTAATGTTTGGTTTAGATTTTCGTTTACACTATATTAAAGGCATCTATCCTGAACTGCAGTCCAGCATCCTTGTCGGTATTTACATGGTGCGGCAACTATTCATACAGATAATCTATTCTCAAAAAAAAAACTTTCCACTAAAACCTAATTTCTGCAAGATCTGTATTTGATAAATATCTAAGTTAAATAATAAGAATAATAATTCAACATAAACGATTGAGCTAACTAATTTAATAGAAAATATTCGTATAAAATTATAGTTTTTTTTTTAATTAGGTGGGTATTTCAAAAAGTGCGGCTTCTATCACGGTTTTACCCTATACAGCTAAGCCGCGTTGACTGGTTTTTGTGTAATTGAGTCCCAACTCTGGGTTCTGCCTACCCCAGAAAAAATGTGTGACAGAAATGTTTTCTTCCACAAATTCAATATATTTGCTAAATTATTATTCATTCCACACCTATGTATAAAAATCAATCTATACCTATATATATAAAACTCTTACTTACCGAGTGACTGAGTGACAGACAATGTGCAGCCGAAACTCCTGGGCGTAGTAAGCTGAAATTTGGCATGTAGGTTTCGTGGGGAGTGTAGGTGAGTACAATGAGAGGAATTTCGGAAATTCTACCCCGAGGGGGGTGAAAGGAGTGAAAACCTTTTATATGAAAGTTCTACACCGTTGAAGTTAGTGACTTGAAATTTTGGATATTAGTTGTATGCAACAAAATTAATGAATACGTGTTTTAGATTTTTCTGAAAATTAACCCTCAACCCCTTCAAAAGGGGGGTGTAAAATTGTATGGAACTCAAACAATTATAATACATATTATTAAACCACACACAATACACAATACACGATTGTATTGTAATCAAGATAAAAAGCTGAAAATTGGTAAACATACTTACTAAATAAAAATAGTTTGAAATGTTAGGTAAGAGGAAGAAGAAGAAGAATAAAACATAATAATGCATTGTCTATTTTTTGAAAATTACATCTCTAGGGAAACGATGTAAGGGTGAAAAAGTATATGAAACTTCATTATTTTTCAAAAAGGGACCCGTAAAACGCTTCATTTGCGTTTGTGGTTAATGAAAAAATCGGTCGTAATACATCGTGGATAATAAGACGACACGCGTTGCAGAAAGCGGGATTGGGGGACGTAGGGGAAAATGGGCGAGGCAAGTGGTGAGGAATGGGGCGGGACACATTTCGAAAAACGTCATGTGTAAGAAATGGTACGTGTCTTCGCCGACACACCGGAGCCAATGATAACTCAATAATTCCTTTTAAATTATTTGTATTTATGAGTTTTTAACATACAGTGAAAAAAGTACGTAAGTAGGCGCGCCAAATTTTTAGAAGACAAAGTAAAAAAATGACTTGACCTTGACAGCCCTGACATTTGGGAAAATTAAAAAGTTAGCCGGTGACACTAAAGTAATACAGCCAAAGGCCTAAACAGTACGTGTACATGGAAGGAAAATGGGGCAAGTTGCGAGACGAGACACGTAGCGGGAAACATGAAATTGAACTAAATATTACAAAAAATACTAATTGTAATCTCATACACGAGTATGTTTGCCAATCTTACAGAATACTCGTGAAAAGAATTACCGAAATTTTAATGTAAAATTGGCGCGGGCTAAAGTTGTGGTACATAATGAATTGTATTTTATTATTGTTGTTTTAATTTTATGGTAATTACTTTAATTGTATTGAACTTAAGTTTATATCTAGATTATATTCGTTATTGAACAATTTAATTTTGTATTAATGAGGTGCCTAGTGCCAAGTGTAACAATTATACAAAGCGAAGCAAAAGGATATGAAATCATGAAAATATTTTAATAATGACTTAAATGAGTAAACCAAAAAAAAAAATAGTAAGGGAATTTGCACATATACAAAAGTATGTAGATGCTTTTCGTATCAAAATATCCAATTTTCTAAGAGTACCTTATCTTCGAAGCTTATCAAGCCAAACCAAATGAAAGAGACAGTAATATTCGGTCTAGTAGCGGTTTGTGAGTCCATATTTTTTGTAAACAACCCCATTGGTTACGTTTGGTGCGTTCTACGAATAAAGAAAAAACTGTGATTATGGTAGGTAGCTTTTCGTGCGTCCAGTATTATAATCAAATTTCAATTGAATAGCGAGGTTGCGTTTCGTGATCTTTCTTAAAACTAGACCGATAGGCAGCTGTTCGTGCGTCGGGAGATTTTGATAACATTCTTAGTAGCGTTTCGTGCGTTCAAGATATTTTGATAAGTATACATGCATATAATGATCTATGATGAACATAGAGTTAAGAGGCTGTTAGACGTGGACAAATATTTTTCACCATCATGTAGGGTTACGTTTATGTATTTATGTCGAAACGCAATGGATGAAAAACCAATTCCTGGGCAGGATGTGGTGTAGCAATGCACAAGACCTGAGAACGACAAATTCTTCAGAAGGATGGAATCATCGGTGGAATCATTGACGACCTCGGTGGCGCAGTGGTAAAGTTCTTGCCACTGAACCGAGAGGTCCCGGGTTCGATCCCCGGTCGGGTCATGATGGAAAATGATCTTTTTCTGATTGGCCCGGGTCTTGGATGTTTATCTATATATGTATTTGTTATAAAATATAGCATCGTTGAGTTAATATCCCATAACACAAGTCTCGAACTTACTTTGGGGCTAGCTCAATCTGCGTGATTTGTCCTAATATATTTATTTTATTTCTTTATCGGTTTAATACAAGAGTCCAAAAACGAAAGCCACGAATGCCTTTTGATTATATTGAAAAAAATGTCAGTGAATTAAAAGACAATCATATTAACATCTTAAAAAATACTCTAACGCCAATCGTTCTCCAGAAACAATTAAGAGAGACAAACATATAAAAATGGTGACAAGTTTATTGGCAGATAATATTATAAGTATTGGAGATTGCCTCGAATTGTTATTTGAAACGCAACCTCGCCTATAAATTATCATAAGTTTAAATTAATTACCTTTACAAATAATAGCAATGAGTAGAATAGTATATATTTGTTTTTTTTTTTTTTTCGAAGTAAAATATAATCCACACAAGTGACATGATACAAGTGACATGATACAAGTGACATGATACATAAATTAAAAATAAAACTAATTCGTCTGCAATTCAAAACTTTAATTTAACCACTAGTATTTCATAACGACCACTGATGTAAAAAAATGCCAAATGAAATACAATATCTCTCTGATCTGAACACTTTCCTGGTTACTTCCTCAGATACGGAGCGAGAGCCAAGAGTCCGCCTTTCTACTTTTTCTCCTCCACTTGCCTTGACCTTGAGCCCTTGACTTGACAACCTTAGTAATCCAGTCCTTAGTAATCAACAAATTTACTCCAAAATCTAATCTGGTTACCCGGCCGCCTTGTTTGAATACCTAAAACAATTGATTTCGCTTATTTCTAATAAAAAAAAACTGTAACGAGAATAACATGCACAACGCACGAACTCGAATACTTTCCTTGTCACACATATACCTGTCCTGCTCGACGCGCAATGATGACGTCTTAAGTTTGCACACGGCACCATCCACGGACCGCCTTTATAAGCCGTACGCGCCACTCCAAGCTCACTTAGCTAGCAGCAGCCGACACTGATACGATAACCTTTATGTGGTCTTTCAGTAGCGGTTAGTCTGGGTCCCAGGGAGCGATAGCCTTTACGTAGTCCTCTCTGTAAAACCCTAGGGAAGGCAAGGAATGCGATAGCCCTTATGTAGTCCGTTCCGAAACCTTGAATTAGGAATCCACTTTAACAAAAATCCGATACAAGTGTGAAAGTCATTTAATTCAAGTTATTGTGTATGCTCCTTTATGTTGTAACTTGACTCAATATACGAGTAAACATTGGCCGATTGTATTATTTTCACAACTACCCTACAATCTGGCGCCCAACGAAAAAAAATCTACACCGTAAACAAGATTAAATTAAAAGAAGAGTGGGTAGTTGGGAATATGTCGACGTCGTCACCATCGCCGGTTACACTCACTCAAGAACAGTTCGCCGAGCTACTCAGTCGAATACCGTGTACAAGTAAAATGTCGCATAAAAATTTTACTCGCTGCACACTGCGCTATGATGGAGAAAGGGATCGGAACAAGGTCGAAGAATTTATATCAGCAATACAGATATATAAACAAATTGAGCAAATTTCCGATGAAGAAGCATTAGCAGGGTTGCCATTACTTCTGAAAAATACAGCAAGTACTTGGTGGCAAGGAGTACGTTCCGAAACACAATCATGGAATACTGCATTGAAAAACTTACGCGCCGCGTTTGCACCTACTCGCCAGCCTCATGACATATACATGGAAATATTCAAGAGCTCTCAAGGACGAGACGAGCCTATAGATTCATTTCTCTGTAGAAAACGAGCCTTATTGGGACAACTACCTGTTAAACGCCACAAGGAAAATGAACAAATTGACCTGATTTATGGTTTATTGAAATTAAATTTACGAGAGAAAATTGCCCGATCCGACATTAAAACATTCTCTGATCTAATGGAAAAGGCACGCCATCAGGAATCTTTACACGCAAAGGAAATTGATTCTGAACCAGGCTCAAAGTCAGTAAAACGTTGCACTTTCTGTAAAAAGAGAGGCCATCTCGCGGAGGAATGTCGCACTAGACTACGTATAGAAGCAAAAGAAAAAGCAGAGAAAAAGAAGGAAGACATTGCTGAAGGACCATCTACAGATAAACCTAAGCCACAAATTACGTGCTATGGTTGCGGAAAGATTGGTGTTTTTAGAAGCAATTGTAATAATTGTAAGAACCAAGAAACACCCCCAAAACCAGTTGCATTTTATGCCATACAAAGCACTATGCAGTCCCAAGCCAAAATTCCTACAATAAAAATCACCGTGGAGGGTGAAACAGGCTACGCTTTTATTGACACTGCGGCACGAACTAGTATTGCTAGCAACCACCTATATAAAAAACTCCTTCAAAAAGGTACACAATTCGAAAAACGCCCAAGTAGCATTACATTGGCAGATGGAACTATTAAGACTACTACCTTACTGCTAACTACTGTCAATTTAGTATTAGGAGGAAGAGAGCGACCAGTGACATTTTCGGTGATACCAGAAGCATCGGAAAATCGCACTTTGCTGGGAATAGATTTCTTGGAAGCATCGGGTATCGTACTCAATCTACCACAACGAGTTTGGTACTATATAGACGACCCCTCCCAAACATACAACTTCTTACAACTTCGAAATGATACCATACCGCTTATTGCTGCTAAAGCTCTAACTTTCAAAAATCCTGCCGTTACAGAATCAGTAGAAACAATGTCAAATTTCTTAAAATGGGCAAATGAGCTCACAGTCGTATCGCCTATGCCAGAAACACCATCTCCATTGAAAAGTCCTGAAAATTCACCCCCTGATGCCAAAAGACCAAAATGGATCCTACACAAACTGCAAACACCACCACGGCTAGAACGTCCAAGAGAACCTGCAGATAGTGCATCTTGTATTGATCCCCGTGTATTATATGTACCAATAAATCCTACTCAATTGTATTCCATTGACATTTCATTAAAACCTGACGAATGTCACTCATTAAATGATAATGAAAGGGAACAGTTTAACAATCTATTGTCAGAATTTAGTATTATCTTTGCATCTAATGGTGATGCCACACCATACATAGAACATAAAATAGAAACAGGTAAACATGAACCTGTAGTTGTAAAACCATATAGATTATCGCCCGCTAGGCAACAACAACTTAGAGTAAAATTAGACGAAATGTTAAGTAATGACATAATAGAGGAATGTGAGTCTCCTTGGTGTTCACCTGTCATTCTAGTTCCAAAGGGAGATAATGATGTCCGAGTCTGTATAGATTTTCGCAAATTAAATGAAATAACAATACCAGATAGATATCCCCTACCCAGAATAGACGATTTATTGCACCAGGCCAAAGCTATGCCCTATATGTCAACAATAGACTTACAGTCAGGATTTTGGCAAATAAGATTAAACATTGAAGACCAAGATAAGACTGCGTTTATTTCACCATTTGGTATGTACAAATTTAAACGCATGCCGTTCGGACTAAGAAATGCACCGGCAACCTTTCAGAGATTGATGGACAAATTCATAAACGGACTAAGGGCACAATGCGTACTAGCGTATTTGGATGATTTAATAATTAGATCTGACACTTTTCGCCAGCATTTACAAGATTTGAGAGAAATATTTATAAAATTACAAGATTTTAATCTAAGAGCTAATAGAAAAAAATGCAAGTTCGGATGCTCAAAAATAAAGTATTTGGGACATTTGATAGTACCAGAAGGAATAAAGACGGATATTGGAAAAGTATCAGCCCTGACCCAGAGACCAGAACCTAAAAATTTGAAACAATTAATCTCATTCCTGCAAACCGCATCATGGTATAGAAGATTTATAGCGAACTTTGCTGAAAAAGCAAGACCCTTAACCAGTCTTACAAAGAAACAAGCTTTGTGGAAATGGGATAAAGAACAAAAACAATCTTATGAAATCTTGAAAGACGCATTAACATCTACACCAATACTTAAACAAGCTAATTTCGAACAACCGTTTATAATCAAAACAGACGCAAGTAATTATGCTATTGGAGCAGCTTTACTTCAGGGGGAGGGCAAAGAAGAACACCCTGTCGAATACGCAAGTAGACTACTAACATCAGCAGAAAAAAATTACACAGTCACTGAAAAGGAAGCACTAGCCATTGTTTGGGCAGTAAAACAATTCAGAGGATATATTGAGGGAACAAAATTCTTAACGATTACCGACCATCAACCTTTAAGATGGTTGCTTAATTTAAAATCACCAACCGGTCGTCTCGCTAGATGGGCTTTACAACTGCAACCCTATAATTTAGAAATAAAATACAGCCCAGGCAAGACAAATGTCTTAGCAGATACTTTGTCCAGGCCTCCATGTGAAGAAGAACATTCTAATGAATTATGTTTAATCTGCACTGTAGAATTTGATTTACCAAAAAGAAATGAAATCAATATAAGAGCAGAACAAGAAAAGGATGATGAACTACTACGAATCATAAAAGCCTTAGAGGATAAATCTACCCAGGAAGATTTGGCACAATGGTCTAAAAGAGGCTACTTATTAAATAAAGGAGTACTATATCGATTCACTCCTGACCAAGAAGAAGATCATGCTAAGTTAGTGATACCAAAACATGAAATCAATAGCTTACTAAAATCATATCACGACGCACCTATTGCTGGACATTTAGGTGTAGACAGAACAGTAAAACGAATTGAACAGAATTTCTACTGGAAAGGTTTACGAAAGAATGTTATAAAATACGTTAAAACATGTATAGAATGTCAGCGCTACAAAGCTACAAATCAAAAACCAGTAGGTCTATTTCAATCTACTGCAAACAATCAAAGATTTGAGGTACTCTCAATCGACTTGTTTGGGCCTTTACCTCAAGGTTCAAAAGGCGAAAAATGGATATACATCATAGAAGATACAGCTACCCGTTGGGTTGAACTATTTGCAATAACAGAAGCAACTGCACAACAATGTGCTTTAATTTTATTAAACGAAGTATTACTACGATATGGCTTACCTCGTAGAATTTCAAGTGATAATGGCACCCAATTCATATCAGCCGTAATGCAACAATTAACTTTTTGTTTAGACATACAACAATTTCTAAGTCCTGTCTACCATCCTGAGCCTAATATTGTTGAAAGAAAAAACAGAGACCTTAAAACTCAATTGGCAATATTAGTCCAAGACAAACATAATAAATGGCCCGAGATGTTACCTGCTGTGCGCTTCTCAATGAACACAGCGTACAATCAAAGTACAAATTTCACCGCAGCATACTTAACATTTGGAAGAGAATTACGAACACCATTTGATGTTTCTCACAATTTTAGTGATATCGTACAAACAGAAAATTTTGTACCTGAAATTACACCACATTTGAGACAGCTTGCTAAAGATTTAATTACTGCTAAAGAGAACGTCGAAAATATGCAAGATGTTAACAGAGATAGAGCAAATACAAAAAGACGACCAGACCCAGGATACAATATCGGAGACCTGGTCTTAGTAGAAACACATCCGATTAGTAGTCGAGATAAACAATTTTCTGCAAAATTTGCCCCTCGTCGTGACGGACCTTATAATATAATAAAAAAATATGGCAATTCCATTTACGAAGTGGCTAATACAAATGAACCTGAAAAGCCAATCGGGAAATATCATTCTTCGGCTTTGACAAAATTTGAAAAGAGAGATCATGAAACTCCTGCTCCATGTCTACCTATTAAAAAACGCGGAAGACCAAGGAAGCAAACACCTTCATAATCCTGGTACTCTTACGGGACGTCAACGAGTACCAGAGGGGGAGACTGTAACGAGAATAACATGCACAACGCACGAACTCGAATACTTTCCTTGTCACACATATACCTGTCCTGCTCGACGCGCAATGATGACGTCTTAAGTTTGCACACGGCACCATCCACGGACCGCCTTTATAAGCCGTACGCGCCACTCCAAGCTCACTTAGCTAGCAGCAGCCGACACTGATACGATAACCTTTATGTGGTCTTTCAGTAGCGGTTAGTCTGGGTCCCAGGGAGCGATAGCCTTTACGTAGTCCTCTCTGTAAAACCCTAGGGAAGGCAAGGAATGCGATAGCCCTTATGTAGTCCGTTCCGAAACCTTGAATTAGGAATCCACTTTAACAAAAATCCGATACAAGTGTGAAAGTCATTTAATTCAAGTTATTGTGTATGCTCCTTTATGTTGTAACTTGACTCAATATACGAGTAAACATTGGCCGATTGTATTATTTTCACAACTACCCTACAAAACTTAAATTTATATCATTTCCCATGTACTGAAATAAACAAGAATAACTTCTTCTTCTTGACCTTATCCCACTCATGTGGGGTCGGCACAGTATGTAATTTCCTTCCATTTTAACTAACAAACACAAATAATGATTCAAACTTACTTCGGAAAATAGCAACACGCACTAATATTTTCACTATTTTACACACATGCCTAAACTGATTGACTTTTGCGGGGGACTGACGACGGGTTGATTATGTAAATATTGTGCTGATAATTTAAGAAGTACCTACGTATCATGTTAAAGGTCATATTGCAGTAATATTTTTCTTATATTGGTTGTAACCAGTGAAGTCACCCTATAATTCCTCTTTGTAGACGAAATTATGTAGACAGTTCAACAAAGTGACATACAAACTTAGTTATTATACCAGAGCGACATCTGTAGACAAAAGTAGCCCCTCCAACATCCCCACTAGGGTTGCTAGGCGTCCGAATAAAGCCGGACATATCTAGTTTTAACTAATACCTTTTACTTATGTCACTGATGTCGCTACTGCTATAATAAACAAAAAAAAGTTTTTGAGCCTTCCAATATCCGCACAAGGGTTGCCAGATGTCCGCATAAGGCTGGACATAGTTAAGCTTTTTGATTGCGGATCCGGTCAAAATAAACGGTGTCCGGTCTTTTTAACTTGAATTATAGTTCACAATCTCGAACGAGCGAGCGCCGAGCTTAGAACATAATTTTGACTGATGACTTAATTCAATTAAAACATAATTAAGTACTTAGATTAATTCGAGTTTATCTCTGTTTCATTATAATTTAAGAAGTAAATTATCAAAAAGGCTTGGTTTTTACATACTATATTTTTGTCGTATTTTATATTGACATGAAATCTTCGATTATACATACATAGAAAAAGCATTCATCTCAAAATATACATGTCGATATATGAAAAGTAAACGTTGTATGATCTAACAACAAGAGCATATAAATCAATTGGCGTGTGGTTCCGCCCCAGATAAAGACCAATCTATATTATCCCGTGGAGACGACTACAGTTAGTTCCGCGTTGATCCGCCAACGGAAGTCAAAGTGCCGGAGAGGAGAGCAACGCAGCAACGAGGCCACGTTCTTAGCCAGGCGCCGTGGCTCAGTCGCGCTCCTTGTTGTCGACGGACAACGCAGAAATTATACAAAATAAATCTGAGATATTTTCTTTTTTTTCTTCTTGTTTTCATATAAACTCCTTCCCCGAGAAAATAAGGGATTCAGTCAGATTATCATTAGCTGGAATTTCGGAATTAAAAGTACCCTATTATTCAAGTTTATGTAATTGTACCCGTGTACCAAATATCATAACATTCCGTTCAGTAAATTTAGCGTGAAATAGTAAAAAACATAGGCACATACACACAAACATCATCACAAACTTTTGGATTTAAAATATTACAATTGTAAATAAATCTGACGAATATATCTTTTTCGGAGTTGTAGGTACACAATAATCCTCATGTCCGCACCGCACGGTGCTGACATCTAGTGTTTCATACTACCCTCAATGGGTTTCAAAATCTACTGATGGCCAGTGGTTTATGAACCGTGAAGGCGTTAGTCGGCGCGACAAATATATCCGGTAGGTGTCGCCCTACACACATGGCATTCCTGTTGCTTCTCCGTCATATTCATCTGCATCGCATCAACCAGATTTATAAATATATTGCATATTATCAATGTAGAAGAATGAACGCGCCCTTAAACAAGGATCACCTCATCACCTGGTGTCAGCACCATCTAGTTATTCGTACTACACTCATTAGATTACAAAATCTAGTGATAGCCGTTTCTGAACCGTTTTAGGGTGACTCGCCGATATATATCCGGTAGGTGACACCCTACACACTATTGTTGTTTTCTTTTAACGGACCTTGCTGAATTCGCCGATTGCATTGCCGGTTACCCAGTGTCGCCAAACTCAGACAGATGCCGACACGGATGCATGAACAATGCCTAGTTTGCATGAGAGCATTGGAACAGTTCGCCAAAGTTTGGCGAAGTTGGTTTTTCACACGACAAGTTATATGTTTTCGGCCGATTTAAGGTGTCGCTTTTATAGGCGACTTGTCGTTTTTATAATAATTATTAAATGATAAACATTTTAATATAATTATGATTATATAACAAGGAATGTATTTATTCATTTTAAAATTGTATGTTTTTCATTAAACCTTCTAGATCAGTTCACGAAATTGAAACTCGCTAGGGTTTTCCCTTCCTTTCCGTTTATATACTGCAGATAATTTTGAGCACATCGAGGGCACATTTCAGCCGTGTTCCAGTGACTGGCAACATAGCTGAATGTGTCTTCATAAACTAAACTATATAAAAATAATTTAGAAGTTCAAGACTCTGAGCTGGCTGTATATTTTGGACAGAATACTTTGCTTATTCTGCCAAAAATATCGCGAAGACCGGGTTTTCCGGAAACTTCTAACTAGGAGCACGAAAATTGCAATGCGTTGTACTAGTTCCTACAATGTTTTGCGGAGGATTCACGTACTTCTAAACTATTATATATTGAAAATTTTAACTATCTGGCATTATCCAAACCTAAGTTACGAGGGTCCAAAAATACGACGACGTCATAAAGTTTCGAGAAAAGGTAGGTAGTGCCCTTTCGCTTCGCTTGGTTGGTCTTGGCGGAGGCACTACCGTGCCCCCAGATAAAAAAAATCGTAGGTTACCTCGCGATGTTTTCCTTCTCCTTCACTTCTAAGACACGGACATAAACAATTTCTCGACCAGAAAATAAATCCAGGTCAGCTTTGTCTTCTCCATAAGGAGCAACTCTCACGTGTCGCTAGAGCATATGTCACGTTTAGTCCACATTACGAACATAATGACCGGAATTAATTTTATGTTCACATTGAATCTTGTCAATATTAATAACATAATATGGACAAAAATTCAATTCCATCCCAACCTTTTCCCAGCAGTGGGACACAACATCCACAGGCTAGATAAAAAAAAAGCTTGGTTTGATAAAATAAAAACGCAAATTTACCGAATGTTGTTTAATTAAAAACATTTTAAATAATTACAGTGAAAATCTGAAACAATATCTTTCAGCTTGACAAAATGTTTATAAAAACCGACAGTGCTGATCCTCAATCCCTGTTTTTATTAATACACGTCATAAATCAGGAAAAGTTATTTTTATCAAGAAAAATCGACTCCTGTCGTTCAGGACTCTGGTCTGGTCTATGATTAAGGATTACACTCAATAAAATCTACAACAAAAATATTGGAAACACTATTCTATTTTGCCAAGATTCTCACAATGTCATGATATACATAAAAAGACAAAACAACAAAAGAAAATGTTGAAAAATAAGCCAGACCTGGCTTACTCCCCGAAACCCGAGAACAATCGAAATAAAATGTCTGAATTTCAATATTATAACCGAAGTGATAAATATTATATTAGATTTGTAAATCCATTAAAATTTAAGTTTCAACAGACGTATCACCGCGTAAGCGTCATTATGGACGAAATGAGTTAGTTATATTAAATTACTGATTCAGAATTTTTCGCCCTATCGGTAACTGTCCAACCTTAAGTTACTAATGTTAAATGTCTTATTTATTCAAAGTATTGCACTTATATAATACATTTGGTGACACAATAGATACTTAATGCTAAGCATTGTCTGAAAGTTTTCTTCATGGAGTTAGATTGATAGACAAATAATTACACAGTTATCACGTCAAAATGACATTTTCCAATCGGTCATTTATATTACAATGTTCTGACACTTATGATCATAAATATTAAAAAGCTTTACTTAACACTACTTATAATTTTATTAGGGTAGGTTGCACCGTCAACTTTGACGTTATCTTAAACGTGCGCAGAAAAACGCAAAATACGCCATTTTGTTTGAACGTCAGCGGCGCGCTGGTTAAGGTCCAACGTCTTGATTTTACAACTCACCCTTAGTGTAACCGACAGGTTATTTCTTTTAAAATATAAATGCCAAGCAATCTTTTCAACTATTTATAATTATAACTATAACCTTGACAGAAATATAAACTATACAAATAATCATTACATATTATAAAACAAATTCCTCTGCCACGTCTTTCTGTGTATTCGCGATAAACTAAAAAAACTACTGTATGCTTTTCACCAATATACAAATACAGAATTCCATAATAACAGAATTTCTGAGGAAAGTTCAGGTGTATAATATATTTTTCACCCGCGCGAGGCCGGGACAAGCCGCTAGTGTAGAAATAGAAAGATGGAAATAAATTACGAAAAACAAAATCAAATTTTACTCTAAACCATAGCTTGGCGTTTACATTAATTGATAGTTTTTAGCTATAATTTGAGCTGCATTTAAATTCCGCTACTTCGAAGTTCCTTTTAACGAGCGATGTCAAAAACGGAAGACATTCAAATATATAAAACCCATATAACGCGAATGTTATAAATAACACATAATTAAATACCTTGTTTCGGTAAAACGGTATTATACTCAAAGGTTTTGTGACATTAAAACACATAAAATACTAATATGTAAGACTAACAACTCATTGAAATGTAAATCTGTAAACTATAAGTACTTAGTAAGCTATAATTTCTTACAAAACTACGGAATGATTTCAACCGTGGCCATGAAAGTATGACAGAAATAAATATAAATACGACACAGCGCAGCCATCAGCATGGCGGCACTACGACGGCGAACGTAAAGCAACAGAGCCAGCAAGCGACTGTCTTCGAGTCGTGTAGCAATGCGACTACAGCAACGGCGGGAGTATTGCGCTCGGTGCGCATCTTCCTTAAAGTTGTACCAGTACAATTAACGGGACCACATGGTGATATAGATACTTGTGCTTTATTAGATGACGAGTTCACTACATCGCTGACGTCACGTCTGGCAGTCAAGATTGGTGTCGCTAGGCCAGCAGCATCTTTTGTCATAGAGCGGGAGCGCGCGTCGACGCTGTTAGCTCCCAGCGAATAAAGTACTCCATTAAAGGTAAGTACAGAAATAATATAATTAATATCGAGACACGTACAGTCAACAGTTCATCAAGTTACTCTGCATGGCGCGATAATAGCGGCGAGTTTGCAATGAATTCGGGAATGATGAGCTGTTGACTGTCCCATAGACAGTCTGAACATATCCACCCAGTCTGTGCCGACCGAAGCTCCAGCTCATTGTGAACATCTACAAGACATTAGTGACCAACTCGTCTAATGCAACAGCGGAACCACTTATACTAATAGGACAAGACAATAGGTCCCTGCTCATTGCATCTGAGGTAAGACATGGTAAGCAAGAACACCTCTCGGTTGGGTATTACGCGGACAAAAAAGAGTTTGTCCCTACGGTCGCGGTGGATTATGCTGCAAGAGAGTTTTCATTGCAGCCACATGTGAAACATATGAAAGACGAAGCTCATGAACAATTAGTTAAATAGCCCAATGATTTAGAGTCGTTGTGAGTAGCGCCGTGCAGACCTCAAGTCGACCCTGAAATTAGCGCATTGCAAATATTACAGTATACGACCGGACCTTTCATTCCTAACAAAATTATCTAATTGCGATAAAAAGATCTTTCACAAGAGTATGGAATTGCACACCAAAATTAATAAATAATATCTTTTCTTTTCTATATTATAATAAGTCCCATTACTATATCCATTTATATTACAATTAAAATAAGTTAATGTCGTCGATACATAATGATAATGTTATAATTATCATTACATGCAATGTATGTATATTCAATACATAGATTAATCTCAAAGGAAGAAAAACATTCTATCAATACAAATAGTATGCAAACAGAAGGACTACCACGCAACATACACGACAAACAACAAGTAGCACGATACTAACGGCCACATGCCATCTCATTTTCCCATATCATGTAGGCATCACTCAACTGAAAGGGCGAGATAGGTATGCGATCTGGAAATTCCGAATGAGTATGTATTTAAAACATGAAAATCTGTTGTATTGTATAAAGGGTTACCCAGAAGGTGACAGTACTCCAATAAATGTAAAAGAAAGATATGTTGAGATCACTTTGGCCAAGATATGCTTGACTTTGGATGGCCCAGCTATCACAAACGTCAGGCGCTACATTATGTAGTGCTGCGAAGAAAAGTTGTATTCTTACGCAGGTTAGTATATGACATAACCTGTAGGTTTGATGTACATTGGCACTGTACAACGATTCCCGTCCATCATAGCAGAACAAAACATATCGATACAAAGTATCATTTTATCCGTGAAAAATTTTCTGAAGGAATAATAAAGACGTAAAATTTCTAGCCGACATTGTGACCTAAGCCTTTGAGGCGATTAGATTATTAGGGTTTAATAAATATTTATTTTTCTTTAAAGCTATATCGCTTATCTTGTATCATTTTTCAGGTTTTTATGTACGTTTTGATTCCTTTTCATTAAAGGGTATCGGACTATATGGTCGCAATCTAAAATAAAAATGTCAACTTGACTTTTGTCTCTTCCTCAATAAAAATATAATAATCTTATGCAATCTCGGCCGATGTTTTATTTCGCCAATTGCTTTTCTAACAAAGGGGAAATATTTTATAAAAACTTTTTTGTTTTGTATAGCTTTTGTCTAACGAAAAAGAATATTTGTACACTTCAAAAATAAAATTCTGTCACACAAACATTTTCACAAAAGTTGGATCAGTTTGCACTAAAGTTGGTTAATAATAATTGCATACATAAAAGATCAAAACAATTCGATATTCGTTATAATTTTCTTTTGAGAACATTTAATTAATGTCATTGCATTGGAATACTCGCCAATATGCCTGCGCATTTGTTTACCAAAGGATTAAATGTAACTAAGCATTACAAATTTATAAAAACGTTGAGTATTTAACTGTTTAAAGATGACTTCACTAGCTATCGTATGGTATATTTATTGAAACACAAGTCAGAAGTCAAGGATAAACTTACCTTGGTGCTAGCTCAGAAGAAGACTCAAGGACGGACTTAGCGATAATGGTGGTGAATTCGACAACCATAATAACGGAAAGAAAAATATACTTGTTCAGTCACGAGACATTATCTTTCATAAAATGTCACTTAGAACATCAACAAAAATTAACCAGCCGTGCCTACCATCTGGACGATATTCTTTGAAATTGTATTAAATTAAAATTAAAATAAAATGCAAATTACGCAAAGCCCTAACACGATCACGCGCTGCATGCGTCTCACTACGATCTGCTGTACTGAATTGATTTTAATGTACAGACTCCATGCATATTGCCAGAAGGCAGAAAACGTTGTCTTGTAAATGGGCGTCAAGAGTCAAACGAAATCTAGATAGCTCTATCGAGAGCACAAAAGAACCTTGATATGGTACAATTTAATGTTTGTTATTGTTTAGATTTACAGTACACCACAGAGTTACAGTGACGGTACATCAAATGTTTTGAAACTAAACCGGAGCTGATATGGTTTAAAACAAGCACCACAGTGTTGAAATTCCTACTTTGAACATGGACAGACATGGACGGAATTCAAACAATCTGAAGCTGACTGCTGCCTTTCAATCAATCAATGGACAGCCATATACGTAGATGATGGGTTAGTAGCTGCCACGAATGGGGATTTGGCCAACATAAACGACCAGACTGCCCGATGAGAAATAAGAAGGAGAAAAACAATGCGGTGAAATTAATGACACCAAATTTACAACTTTCAATAATTATAATAACTCAATTAAAGACAAATGGTATGTAGATTCAGGATGTACTAGACATATGACCTCTAGACGTAACTGATTTTCAGATACGAGTATAAGATCTTGGATAACGGTACCTTGGATAACAGTAACACTACTGTTGCGAATGGAAAACAGATCGAATGCTGTGGCATTGAAGATATTTCAATAAAAACACCTGAGAACGTGGTCAATCAGATCAGTGATGTTGCTTTTGTATCAGATTTAAAACCAAATTTACTTTCTGTAAAAGGCTTTGATAATAATGGATGTAATTTTTATAAATCTAGTGATTCTAGACTATACGTTTTAGATGGCACGGTAAATGTTCCCGAAAAGTTGACTGACAATTATTTAACACAAGATGTACACTCTGACTGTCAGGATACGAGTTTTAAAATGTGGCACAAGAGTTTAGGACACTTATGTCGTGCGTGAACCAAGTGAGGTAGGCGTTTACATTAGTAGATAAAAGCGCGGGGCGAGGTTCGATATGCTACATGTAACATCTCCCCACGAAGGGTTTCTAACAGATGGAATGTCATTCCGCACACCTGTCCCCTCTGTGATGCTGACTGGGCGAACTGTCCGATCGACAGAAAATCTTATAATAGGTGTAACTCGGACGTTATCCCGGGGTTAGAGGGGGAGAATGTAACTCGTTTCCTTTCGTGTGCGTTCATCAGAAATATCATAGAAGCTCTGGAATCCGACGACCCATTTAGGGGGAGATTTTCCCTACTAACTCCTTATTCAGGACCGATTCAGTGCAGTTATGTTGATACATAACTGCCCACTAACGCCACCATCCTTAAGTGAGGGCGTTGTAAATTATAACCTCCGTTGCGAATATTAATACTTTAGTGCTGGCTTGATATTGTCAAGGATGATAAGCGTGCCAATGGTCTGACTAATAAAATTGCCGGACAACTAGTGGATGAGTAAAAGCGAACCTTAGGTTCAGACTCCTTTTGGTGGAGGAAGAAACCAGAAAAATTTTCAAATAAGTGAGTGAGACAGCCAACAGTTATGAAAGAGAGTCGAAAGCAAAACTATCTATAATAGGACAGTTGCGAGTACCGCTATATCCCGGATGAAGACAAAACTAATGAAATATATTTTGAATATATTTTACAACTATCTTATAAGTAACTAAATCATGGTATTAATCGCTTGTTTGGGTAACTATGTATGGAATATATTGGCTCTACTTTGGGTTGAACAGTAAAAAAATTAACTAAAAATGGATCTACAGTCAAACTTGGGTTTAGCCGGGTAATTTATGTTCTAAAGAAAGGCATATGTCAATTACAGTTTTTACTTTATAAAAACGCAAATATAAAATGATATGATTTAGGTTTTTGCTTTTTATTTCTTTAAAACAGTTAGTATACTCATTATCAACTCGTTAATGGGAAAAATAATAACATTAGCCTTTCCACGAAAACAAATTCAACATTTACCGGTTAAACATATTAAGTAACACACTTAAGAGCCAAGCCTCATTGTTCAGTCGTGCTCCGTTGCTTTCTACAGGTTATGACACTGACTTGCGTTGTCGTACGTCGAATCAACATACTGTCCGTCGACGATGATGTCAACAGATAGAGGACGGCGCGCAACGGAGCAATGGGGCCTGGCTTTTAGCCGTAACATGTTTGCATCGTATTCAAATTATGACTAAATATTATTATACATTGGTGGTTGTACGATTTGTACACGTTGTCGAATTATTTTGTCCATTTAAAGCATTTATAGGTACCTCTGGCTCGAGGACTGTCATTTCTTCAGAGGTCCCTTGATTGGGGTCATTTTTTTTCCTTTGCTGTAGAATATATCCAGGAAGAGTCCTGAAAAACAAATTATTTATTTCGCATAACATACAGTGGGTCAAAGTACAAAATCTCGTCTTTATTCTTGCGGCGTAGACAAAGTCAGTTATTAATAAAAATGTTAATTGCTATAATTACAAAGTATAAAACGATGTCGCTATTTGTATATGTATGATTTTGATGCATTAATCGCTGTTATTTAAACATTTATGACCCCGTGCGAATCAGAGCCAAATCGCTTGTAATACCAGTATATAAGTCTATTGAAATACACAAAGCCCTAAAGTTACTAATTTGACACTTGAATGTGATTTACCGATGACAAAAATCACACGTCTTTCATATTTCTTTTTATTTATTTGACTAGAAACTTTTGAAAACTACGCAATGCGCTATTTCAGATTATAGCATATAACATTAACCCAATTGTCATCGAAATCCGTCCAGTAAACTTTGAGGGAATGAACAACAAATGTCGGCACATCAAAACTTTGACCCAAGAGGTACATACACACTATCGCCAAATTCTGACAGATGCGAACGAGATTGCATGAACATTGCGTAGTTTGTATGAGACTATTTACCGCAATTAAAAATCAGCAATGTATGCCGAATCCGCAACTGTGTTCGGCGAACTGCACCGCGATAACACCATCGAATCTTGTCGCAGTGAGACGCAGCTAACCAATCAAAGTGCGTTATTGTGACGGAACGACAACCACACCGCAATGCGATTGGTTCGCTGCGTCTCACTTCGAATCGAATCGATAGTGTCAAACTAAATGGAAACCCGTACTTCACTCTCTGATAAAAAAAAAAATCTCGAATAAAACGAACGTAATACCAACCAGAGAATACCAAGATGGCGCCGATCCATTGCCGGGGAATGAGTACGTTGCCGAAGAATACCACAGAGGCGAGAACGGTGAAGAACTTCCTCGTCGTCGTAACCACCGAGCACGGGAGCGGACCAAACTCTGACACCTGATATAAAAGACAAAACACTTAAATAACATATGCATATAAAGTGGTAAGATACCATACCTTGGGTAGATTCTTTATGGGAAGTTTCAAGTTAGTTATCAATAGCATAGTTGACAAGGTCAGAGAATTGTAAAAAATATATGTAATCTAGGTTTAATTGATATATTTACGGTCATTACGCTAATTCATTCACATTATGAATGTCTTCTTTAGATATTTTAAATTTATAAGTATTTATAAGTTAGATAGTTTTTAGTTTAACATAATTTTATGTTTTTATTGTATAATGTTTAGTAATATTGTTTAGTATTATTGTGTAATGTTTAGTAATATTTCGACGACCTCGGTGGCGCAGTGGTTAAGTTCTTGCCATTGAACCGAGATGTCCCGGGTTCGATCCCCGGAAACCAGACATGATGGAAAACGATATTTTTCTGATTGGCCCGGGTCCTAGATATTTATCTATATATGTATTTGTTATAAAATATAGTATCGTTGAGTTAGTATCCCATAACACAAGTCTCGAACTTACTTTGGGGCTAGCTCAATATGTGTGGTTTGTCCTCATTTATTTATTTATTTCTTGTATTTTACCAACATGATTAACTACCTTACTAGCGAAAAAACCCGGATTGACAGTTAAAAGTTAATAAATAAATTCATAGACTGTAACAATGCAGCTGGATCAACGATGATTGCTATTATCTAAACATAATATTATTTAATAAAAACTAATTCCAAAATAAAAATAAATAAATGAGAGAACCAAAAAGGTTTGCCCCGGGTGAGGATCGAACTCACGACCTTAAGATTATGAGACTTACGCGCTACCTACTGCGCCACCGAGGCTATGACGAAACAACCGAAATTATCTTCTTTATCTACTTAAAATCAAAACAACTGAAAATAACAAAGTACAAATTGAAAACCAAATTTTACTAGAGTGGGAATTTTGGGACACTTTTTTATTATACCGATAATTATTTCTAAACATTATTATGAGCAGATTTTTCTAATATATATTTAAAAGAGACGGTAAGAAAAGTGCCTCAGGATGGACGGACATTTAACTAATTGTGTAAGTCTATGGATTTCTTGGTTCTAATTCTAAGTTATTATTATGGGATTATTTAAAAAGCTATAGGCTAACAAAGGTCAATAATGAACGCCGCATGCTTTGGTTTTCTATATGCCAGGGGGAACTTGCTCAGCTCGATTCTAGTTTTTATTTTTTTATTTTCATCATCATCATCTCAAGAGCCCTCCTTGACCCAATGCTGGGCATAGGCCTCCTTCCGTCTACGCCTACCATCTCTGTCCTGGGCCAGCCTTGTCCAGGTGTTGCCAGCAATTTCTTTTAGGCCTGTCTGCTGCCGGATGTCCTACGCTCCGTTTTTCATTTCTGGGATACCACTCAATTACAGTTTTGCTCTCACCTTCCATCGCGACCCTGGAGACCACGTCTTGAACTTTCGATCTTGTAATTTTATGCACAGCACGGCTTTTTTCCAACCAACTTTAACTTTAAATCATAGTTGATCCATTTATAAATATTTAAATGATATACTTTCGACAATTTTTCTCAGTTCTGGTCGTTCCAACACGCCAGCAATTTGTAGCTCTTTGAGAAATTACTATAATATAAAATTTGACGTGAAATTGTGGTTGTGACCTTCACAGTCTTTCTGTCAGTCTGGTATGTTAGTTCGCGCCTCACAAAAATTAAATCAAAAAGTCCAACTTAAATTCTGGTATAGTTTTCATCGCGATACGTTGCTTAGAACTCGAGATATTGACAAAAATAAGTTCTGAGCGGACACACATAATAAACGCAGCCACGGACAAAAGCTAGTGTTGAAATTTTAATATGTTATATAAATACCATGAAAAATATGAACAGCTGTCCCAGGGCTCCGGTGAGCGCGAAGGCAGTCACGTAGACCAACACTTCAGGGTACAGTGACACGAAAGACACGAACTTGAAGATTTCCCCGCTCAACAGTACACCGATGCCAGATATTAACATAGACCTGCAAACATATTAGGGTATATGTGTGTTATACATATATTCAATTGTTTATATATACCTGTTGGTCTTGTACTATAAAAATAAAAATACTAAATGTTCGTCGCGAACTTCGACCTCGCGAACACATTTTTTTTTTATTGTAAATATTTCAAAAACGACTCAAACGATTTTGTTGGCCCACGAACTTAAAAATTTATATTGACAGATCCTACATACCTTTTAAATTTTATCAAAATCAGACCAACGGTTCGTAAGTAATCGCGTTACAAACAAAACACACAATATGATGATGTATTCAATACTTGCTCGCAGCACAACGTATATTAATTCGCAACTGCACTAGCAAATACGTCTAAATATAATTCGTGGCAAAACCTAACTTACATACAACATGAAATAAATTCATATTATTAGGTCTTTACATATGAAACAAATGAATGACGGTTAACGAAACACAAATACATGTGTAAATAGTTGTATAAATTTGAATTTGGAATTCCTAACCAAAGAGGAGAAATTTGTGATTAAAGTGGCCAGTACAACAAAACGCCAATTTCATATGTAATGACCTAGTATATGTACTTTAGGTCTGACTGTACATATAGATTAAGAAAAGACAGCTAGTGACGACATTAAGTTTATAACTATGTTTATTTATGTATAGCACCATCTGTGCCTAATAACTTCGCTCGCTCGCGGCATAAAGAGTACCTAGTGCTATTCTGTAGCGGTGGTGGTGTAATGGTTAAGACACGCGCCTGTGAACCGAAAGGTTCCAGGTTAGAATCCTACTCGTACCACATGAGTTTGTATACCAATCTGACTCATGTGCCACTTGCTTCCGGTAAAGAAAAACATCGTGAGGAAACCTACACTCTGGTTGATTATCAACTTGTGTGTGAAATGGAGAAGACAATGGCAAACCACTCCATTAATAATGCCAAGAAAGTCGTTATGTGTGTTTCATTCCATGTAATGACCACGACCCTCAGCAATGAGGAATACGACAATGAAGGAGAAAGTGCTATTCTAGGTGATATTCTACCAGTGTTAATGTCCGTAGAATTCTCGTTAAAGAGTAACAAACAAACATACATCGTCACAAATATTCGCATTAACAAAATTCGTATGAAGTGTGAAGAATGTCATAAATATTCTCAATTATTTTTTGGTCTATGATTCGCTGAATGCCATCATATTTCAATTTTCACACAACATGTCATACAAAATCGAGTGTAATTCGCTTAAGCCAGGTCTAAAAGTAATTTTTTAAAAGAAAACATTCGCTTGAATCAAAATTTTGACAAAAAATAATAGTGAAAAGAGTACATAAAAAAAGAAAATACAGAACCGTTAGAAAGATAATCAGAAGGTCACTCCGTTGTCAGTCTATCAGGCTCTCATTTTCCATTTTAACTTGTTCAATTTCCCCCAGCTTAATTGATTATTAGATAAATAAAATTATATGCTATATTATATTATGATACATTTATATAAGTACTAGCTGTGCCCCGAGACTTCGTTCCCGTGGGAATTTTGGGATAAAAATTACACTATGTGTTATTCCAGGTTATATTCCACCCATATACCAAATTTCATAACAATCGGTCCTGTAGATATTACATGAAAGAGTAACAAGCATACACATATTCACACACACATTCGCATTTATAATACTAATAGGATTCGAAAATAAAATTAAACTTACCACCAGTTAGTGTTGAGCATCATAGAGTAAGCTGTTGGAGAGGATTCACTCTTGATTCGCTCCTGAAATTTTATTTGTAAATTTTTATTTTTAAACAATTCAAATAATGTCCTTTGCCTTTTCTTTTCAGTAGTAAAAAAAGTTAAATAATATTTGTCTTTATAATAGATTTATTATACTTTATAGATCTAAAACTTTGAAATAACACTAACACTTAAACTTACTATTGGAATCAGTTGATTTTTGGAGAGAGACATAAGCTACTTTATACCTCAGCTGGAGCCACATGCAACAACTAATAATAATACAATTCAATCAATAAATTTCCTTGAGTTTCCTGTCAATGGATTTTTCATTATACTCTGTTCCCTGCCATATATATTATCTGCCTATACAACACAACCTTTTTATCCAGTCTTTTACTTCATCTATAAAATTTTCTTTCTTGGCTTTCCTTCCTCTTCTAGATTAAATTTTTCCTTCGACCATATATTTTCATAAAGTCGTCAATAAAATAAAATTATATTTTACCTGCACAGCGCCTGTCAGTCCATCCATAGTCAACGAAAGGAGCAGCAGTATCTCCCCGATACCAAAGCCCTGGTCTTCACTAGTCTTCCTCGCATTGTCCTTGAACATGAACAGGACCACTCCGATGACGATCAGCAAGATGAACAAGTACTTCTTCATAGGATAGACTTTCCGGCCTATTAAAACCCCGAGAATCATAACTGGGATTGGCTTCGCTGCTTTTCCTACCACCTGAAATATACAATTACATTTTTGCTATTGAAATGCTGCTTCTACAGACTTCTTTTGTACACTACTCTGTTTATACCTTCATCAAAATGAAAAAGTTGTTCTTGGATGAAAGAATAAAGTATAACCATCTTCATATTTTTTTTTCTTCTAAATTTTTGACAAGGCTTCAGTGCACTTTGTGTGACTATGTCAGCCTCATGGGGGATCTACCTTCATCATCTAACATGGTTGTTTCATTTGTATACGTATAGTAAGTATAAATATGTGTATATAGAAAGTGTACATAGTAAACTTCTTAATTTATTATTTTTATTGTGATATATTGCATGCCATTGGTAAAACATGTGACAAATTTATATACTTAATAACTAGCAGTTTGTCATAAAATCATAGAATCCTAAATTTATAGTGTTCGGACAGACAGATGGGATAGGACAACTTCTTTTTAAGACATTTTTGACACCGATTGTACCAAATTTGGAATGAACATACAATCCTAATCTATTCTAAAAAGCATGGTTATGTCAAAAAACTTAATGTAGGTAACTGTCGGTAACAAGGAATGTCTGAAACTGAAATTAACAATTTTAAGTTGAAAAAGGAACAAGTTTTGCATAATCCTTACCTGTGTAGGGTAGTTAACCCACTGCAGTGCCATGATGGAGCAGACCATAGCCAAAAGATATGTGAGTGCCGACGAGAAGTAGTACAGTGTTTTTGTGGTGTCCTTTTCGTGTTTCCATGATAACTGAAAAAACAGAATGAGACATTGCATAAAATGTAAGAAATCAAGAGACATCTTTATCAATTTGTTTGGTTAATTCAAAACACACAATAATACAGTGTTTCATACATATACTATTATTATAAAGAGGCAAGCATTTGTGACTTTGTGAGTTTGTATGTTTGAGGCAGGTAATTTCCAAAACCACCAAACCAATTTCCAAAATTCTTTCAACATTAGAAAGGTGCATTATCCAAGATTCGCTATGGCTACATTTTATCTCAAAATTCCCATGGGTGGGAAGCCACAGGCAACATCTAGTTATAAAATTAGGAGTTGACTCTCTCTACCAGCATGGGCTGGTTTGGGAGTGGAAGAAATACACAAAATCATTACAGTCATGTGAATCATTGCCACAGTGCTATTTATCCTTATATTGGGCTTAGAGATTTTCTCATAGGTGATAGACTAGGAACCTGTCACTATTTCATTTCATTTCTACCAATAGTTGCCATAAATCTAAATGAGGTCTCGAGTTTCATAAACCTACTCTCTGTCTACCCTGTAAGGGATAAACTGAAATAACATTTTATGAGTCTCTTTTAACATAAGCTACCTTGTAACATACCCTAGTCTTTCTTCTCTACTGTGAACAGTCTTCCAGGCACAGGCATACATGAATCCACAAGTGTTACACAAGTTTAAACCACAAGAATTGTGCTATAAAGTGACAACAGGTTTACTTTGGCAGCAGTACATTTGAATCCAATCCCAAAAATAAACTAATACATTACTTAGACACATCAAATACCAATATTTTAGGTGGTCCTTTTCGACCTCATGGTAATAGTAACTGTATTTCAAAGAAACCTCTGTTCTGCTCATATGTGGGGGCATCCTCAGCCTTGACCCATTTTTAAGATTTGGTTGTGGTTTTGCGAACAGCCGCCCACTTGATAAAACGCTTTTTGGAAATGTAACTGGGAATCAGATAAAAAAGTCTACTTACCATCAAAATTTGGGCAAATATGTAGTTTACAAAACACTGCACAAAAACTAGCGACAAGGCACAGGTGAATTTGTCATTTTGTCCATACTTCCCTCTGGTTATTTTCTCTTGTAATATTGCAAACACGAAATAACATACAAATATAGCAACCGAGTAAAATATAAACTTGAACTCGGTCTTCCCCTTCAACATTTTTGTTTACGTTTTCTTGTTCAATTTATTAATGATTTCTGAAAAAAGTGTAATAACTATTACACGGTAGCCCGATAAATTGTTACCGGTATCTCATAAATTAGAACGTGTGACACGTAATTCATAAAATTTTGTAACATAAATCAAAGATTTACTGCTGCGAATACTAAATCAACACGTATCCACAAAATCATACACGCCAAACGCCACACAAGCAACAAACATCTGTCAGCTGTCATTTTTACACTAAGCCTGTCACTGTCACTTTTTGCGGGGAAAAGAAAGAACCGTGACGTTGGCAAAATCATCGTTTTGGCGAACGATGGAGCCACGAAATTAAAAAAAAAATATTTTGGCTTTTGCATTGACCCTTTTGTCGCTCTTGTAATGTAAGGATACACACCATGGAATTAGTAGACAGGCGAATACCTAGGTATTTATGAAAAACGAAATATGGTATACATACCTTATTATTATAACAGTCCTCTGCCGCGTCTGTTGGTTTTCATTGAGATTTTCACCAGATAATCATACACCGGAGGAATCATACGATTCCTCCTGAGGAAAGTTTAGATGTATAATTTATTAAATTTTTACCCCAGCGAAGTCGGGACGGGGCTCTAGTCAATAATAAAGTAGGTACCATTTCGCTTGCTATTCTTTGCGGTTTTAAAAATCTATTAATACAACTCGTTCCAAGGTCCCCAATTATGGTTTAAAGAGTTCATATAAAAAATTCTGTCGGTCGAGTCGAGACTTTTCCCACTTTGGTTGTTAAAATAAATGAGATGCCGAATGAGAATTAGGACCATGTGAGTATGTGGAACAATATTTCTAAAATAATCTATCAAATGGACTGTGTGCGGCCGCGATAATTTACTTGCAGTGCCATCTCGCTCGCGGTGTTGTAACTTCTCTATGTTGTTTTTTGGAAAGGTTCTCAAAGTTTAATATTACCTAGGTACCTACCTACCGACATAAAAATGATAATTTTATTAAGTGTAAGATGGCGTAAGTATCAATTATAGTAAATTACTTTTTAAAGATTATATATTGTTTGATATAGTATAAGTGTAACTATATTATTCAAATTTTATATGGAGCTGTAATGATGAACTAGGTAAGTATCTTCCTAATTCAATAAACTAAATTTACAGCGCCATCTCGGATGGCTGGGAGTT
Organism: Plodia interpunctella; assembly: GCF_027563975.2. Taxonomy (NCBI): domain Eukaryota; kingdom Metazoa; phylum Arthropoda; class Insecta; order Lepidoptera; family Pyralidae; genus Plodia; species Plodia interpunctella. Next base: position 1,084,484 of record NC_071324.2, on the reverse strand, counting down.
AATATTACTCTTACATTTCATAGATATGGTTCTCAAAGTTTAATCATACGTACCATAGAGAATAATGACTTAATTGAATGCTAGATGGCACCTTCTAGTTTCAATATCACATCTAAACCATTAAAAAGTCGTTGGTATGTGGCGAATAATATTATTTTGTTTATTTTGTTTAATATTATTTTTGTACCTTCTTTATATTATTTCTAATCCTATAATACGACGAGTAGAGTACATACTATGTGCAACATGCAGCGGATTTAACTTTGCTTTATATTAGAATGGTTCTCAAAGTGAAATCAAATCAAATACCTACTTTTTTACTCAAACAAAGGCAGGCGACTTTTGTTTTATGTAATCATTTTAAACACAGGAAAATATACCCTTTTTAGACAATTAACTACTTCATTCAGTGTTAAAACACGTATCAAAAACATATATGTATATTTTGAATTGATATCTTTCACAAAGCCGTTACAATGACGAGTAATTAAAAATGTTATTTAAAACAAATTTTGTAGGGGTACTACGGTACTACAATATTTCCCATTGATTATATCGATGAATCAAAATTAAAATTCCATTTCATTTATTTTCATTGCGTTACTTTTATTTTTTTATAAGTTTAATATTTCATTTTAAAACTTTTAACGTGAAACGGAATGCACGATATTAAATTTTTTGTTGAAGAATATAAACTCTATTGCTTGAATGAAACGGTTTAGGTTCCATTAGCTTTTTCCTCCTACTTCTACACTCAACACTACTACAAACATGTTGATATTTTAGTTTTGATGTTGCCTGTGATGCAGATTATGGTTAAATGACTATTTGTAGGTTATTTTGTTAGAACTTCTAAGTTTGTTTATAAGTATATTTGCAGAGTGTTTACAAATAAAAGTATTGTTGTTTAGTAAAGCGCATAAAATATGGACTTTTATTATCGCAAACTAAGTTGTGAAGTTGTGTAAAAGTTATTGAACTAAAGTTGAACAGAGGTTTACAAGGAAACCATTAAAGTAGTGCTTTGTGATATTCAAATTTTACTATAAAAGTGTATATTATGCTGGGTATGTGTGATAATATAACTTTAAAATTGAACTTTAATAGGTACTTAAATATTTTGTGTTCAAGGTTAAGTTACGCTGTTTGTTGTACAGTCGCGGCAAATTCAACAGAAAATGGTTTATACCTATTTCGTTATGACTCATTTCTTCTCTCTTGGTAGGTAAGTGGTGATTAATTTTACAATGGGAGTCTTTGTTTTGGGGCTGTGTATGGAATTTGTACTGTTGATAATTTGTTTACCTCATTAACCCCTACTCTATCTACTTACCTAATTAAAACCAGAGTGAACCAAATCCAGACTTTTAAATTGAAAAATAATTGTATTTACGCCTATTTAGTTCGGTTTACCTACTTGCTAGACCAATTTTGGCGTATTTTTGCCAATTGGTAAACACCTACGTATGTTTCGAGTACTCTTAGATTTTGACCAGGTATAGGCGCATATTTGCCTTTATTAAATAATGTTATAAGACAAGTATCCTACCTAACGTCGAGTAGTGCCTACTAACAAGATTCTGCATGGCCTAAAGGTCTACGCTTGTTTCGTATGAGCGTTAAAAGCTGTAACAAAAAAGAAATTAAAAGTCCTAACTCCCTACTCCTGTGCCCTCGTGCCACCTACCTATGTGTCTGGATAGGTATTGTGAAACAAATTGCGCTGTTTGACCGTGTGAGGAACTGGCGCATTCGTGGCAACCTTCATGTCTTACTTCAGGAATGCCGCCTGTGCTGGTACGGCTAGACTTGCGTAAACCAGCAAATTACGTACTTAGCGGTTACGAACAAATTAAATGTACCTAATAGAGAATGTCTTCCGTCTGGTCCTGGCATGAGGGGCAAACCTAAGAAATTATGCTTTTGTGTTGGCAAGGATTGAAGCGTGCCAATTGACTGACAACTAATGGACAAGAAAAGGTAGGAAAGCGGTCCTGGGCACCGACGCTCTATGGCGCGGCGCGGCGTAAGAATCCATAGGAATACGAATCAAAAACATTTATTTATTCGGAAATTACCTAGACCTTCTCAGGAAATTTTTCTCATCAAATGTTATATTTTAGTAATTTCAAAAGCTTCAAGTTGGCATTTCGGATCGACCACAGCTGAGAATTCTGAGAAATGCCGAAAGAAACTCATTTTAACAATGTTGTTCCCTATCGTACTACAAACCCTTGTTGTTGTTTCTTACATATTTTTTTTATAATAGACTAACGATGTACAAGTTGCCTGCCAGTATTTTTATTACGCCATGTTTGAATTTTTTACGGTGTCGTAAGAATTTGTCGGTTAGATTGTGAGCTAAGTACTGATAAGATAAGAGGGTGCTATGGTGCCCGTGACTGCTACAATCCAAGAGATATTTATTTAGGTATGTTACATTAAATTAATGGGCAAGGGATTTTTTGCATTGCTCGCACAATATTGCTCAAACAATGGAAATTATAAGAAGTTTTGACCGTCACGTTTCGCCGTTAACGCACGCCAATGTCAAAATCTATAGATAACGACGGAGCTACATCGTGCGTAACGTAAACGTAACGATGAAGCGAACAGCTGCCTAGCCAGATAGAAATGGAAGGATTTTCGCGAGAAATTAATAGAAGGAAAAGTAGAAGAAATAAGGGGCCTAGGAAAACAAAGATCTAATTTTCTGTTATGTACTTACAGCCCCATCTTTCTTGCAAAATTTCAAGAATCTAGTCAATAGTAAGGCTGTATCGTATAAGTTTGGATTCCCTTGTGAAACATTAAACAAACAAAGGTAAAGAGTTAGCCAATCGATGCGTAGCCAGTTGCTTTAATTAGATCATATGCAAACTGCAAAGGTAGGAGGTGAACACTGTGATAAACTCACACATTATCATGACAATTTAATAATAAATTAATAATAAAAATAATGATGAGCCCGCAGGGCAGCTTGTGGCGAGCTGTTGGGGAGTAGCGACCCCACGGACCTGAGTGCTCCCAGGGGAGGCCCCTGTTCCTCACCTCCACCTTCCTTCCCCAAGGTCGGAGTGGAAACCGAGAGGTAACAGGACCCCTACCTCTGGCTTGCCTTCATCGGCCGGCCAGAGTGGAGTCGCGAGAGCTATATGCTCGAAGGGTGGAAGTGTAAAATGTCATAACGCCGGGGGTGTCTGACTGGATCACCACGATTTCGCGCCCCGCAGACTCACCTCTCTACACCCTTAGCCGCCCACGTCAATGTTGCCCCTTTGTCGCCAATCACGGCGACTGATTTGAGGGGCCCATCTAGTGAGCGGCGAGTCACCACCTGCCACTGAATAGTCAGTTATCATGATTATGGCAGGTGACCGCACTCTTTGCAATAGCCCATTCTCAGTCCATCCAAATTTCATTCTATAGACCAGTACTTCTATCCATTATTCTGCAATAGTTCACACTCCCGCCGAGACCTGCTCATGGGCATATCATTTCATTGGTATATCCGGGAGTGGGTCTTGGCGGGAGACCTACACAACATCAAAATTCTCCAAAGGGCCTCTACGTGTTGGATCCATATCCCCACGCAAGCCTCTCAAAGGACCGGACTATGTGCCGTGAATCCCAAAAGGAGAGACAAATAAAATAATGAAAATAGCCTATGCCCTTCTAGCACGATTGGGACCAATATTGTCAAATGTTACAAAAAATGTTATTTTTTAATCCCAACTTTCGAAACAGATAGTAATTTACATTTAAAAAATTTAAAACAACATTATTTACATTTTAAAAACCCCATTATTAATAAAAACCTTATTCTCTGATTAGCCTCGGAATAGTTATTCTTTGTATTGTCTCGTTCTTTCAATGTCAAATGCTGAAAAGAGAGAGAGGGACAAAACAAAGATTTACTACTCCAAGCTTAATCAAAGAATTAAATGTTTATTAATAAGGCGGCAAGTGTTTCATATCGGAAAATGTTTGCTGATAGTGACGAGCGTTATCATACAAGTTAAGTTGGCCTTCATTTTTAAGTCGCATTACGTCACAAAGACGGCTGACAATGTTATAACACCCACAAGTTCGAAGCTAATAAACCTTCACATAAAATTTAGCTTTTATATTTAAGTAGATTTTCCCATTTATCGGGAACCAGTTTTTGTCGGAGTCAGGGGACCACTTAGGCGGCTCACAATAGAAAGTTTTGATTTTCATACAAATTTTCAGCCCTACATCAAATCAATTGGGTAGATTTAAAAATAACAAATGACCTATATTTTTCCGAAATTTTTACCGAAATAACCAGCTGTATATAGCCGTGATAGCGTGACAGGCAGTCCCTTTTATAATATTAGATGCAATAGCAGGGGCTTTACGGTTAAAAATCACCCATTGTTAAATCTTACACGGGCAACAAATTTCATTGAAATCCATTAATTAAAGTAGATTGGTTAATTCAGTTACAATTATAGTAAAACCAAACTTTTGTAGGACTAGCCTATTGAAGAAAAGAAGCACAATTTTGTTTTATGATCTTTGTCAATTACAAAATATATATTATGATATATATATAAGTTTTGACATATACATATATGTATAACTATAACTAACATAATACACCAAGCCGTTGGTCTCTCGGCTGTAATTTAAAACCATCGAAAAGGGACGATTAGATGATGTGATTTGATATGTCAAATCATCAGCCATTGGGGCACTGCCCTTCTCTATGGACAGATAAGTATGATGGACTACGATCCACTATAAGTATGATGGTTTTAACGACTGCAATTACAGCCGAGACCAACGGCTTAGTGTTTGACATTTAGCCTTTGGTAGGTTGATGTGCCGACGACTGTACATTATTCTAGGTTGGTACTCAATGTACTAATTAGTTTAAAACGATCCAGCTAATTGGTTACCCAATTGCGCTAAACTTGTGAAGAAGCTTGCGTAAGGTTTCATATATACATATATATATATATATCCGCATAGCTTACTCTTTCGCTAAATACCAAAGAAAACAAGTTTTTTACAAACACATGTATTTTTTCCAAAAGCGTTAAGTATTGTCTCTTGAGACACACGCGTTGAATGCAACATGACCTCGTGTTGCATTCAACGCGTGACCGTTAATGAGTTTCTCCGTAGGGGACCGATCCTGGGTACACCAATAATCATGCTTATTATAATAAAGCATTGTGATGGAAACTGTAAAGACCATATGTATAAAATTTCAATCCTATAGGACAAGCGGAAGTAGGTGAAAAAAAACTTGCAAGATCTAATTACAAACAAACATTGAGATAGGAGAAACTAAATAAAAGCTTGTAAAAGATAATATTTTAATTAACGACCGACTTTCCTTCCATCCTCCGAAATCGAAATAATAAGAATATCACTTTAACTTGTTAGCCAAAGTAAGACATCGTTATACACTTGAAAATTACGACAATGGACTAACAAATAGACCAAGGCGTTTTCAGTTTCATCATCTATTTGTTTTTTTTGTTGTGTATGCACTATAATATTTGCGCTATAATATTTCATACAAACAAATATTGTTATAACATATTATCTATGTTGCCCGAATGTTTTGCTTTTGTCCTGTTACATCAAAAGGATAAGCTATATTATTTTTATATAAATACAACAAAACCTTTGATAAAACATTGTATTATTTATGTAATACCCGGATTACGCGCTTCTTATGGAGAATCTGAACGGGTGTTATGTTTAATAATGTCGACCCTTAACCCAAATGTTTGCTCTGAACATATGTCAGAGATTGCATTTTAAATTGACTGCCTACTGAGTAGCTTTGGACGGATTAAAGTTATGTACACATACGTAACCCTTCAATTTTCTGTCCATAAGTGAAAATCACTTTAGAATCCTTGAATTAGAAAATCCGTGATTGACGGCGGCAAACACATCTTCAATTTATTACTTAAATATTCATTCATTTGTTTCAGATCTGCAACAATTTAAACTAACTACGACATCATGAACGGGAGCAACAAAAAACGAAACAGCAGTTTCAGAAAACTGTTTCCAATATTTTTTTCGCACAAGACAAAAGACAAAAACTCTAAAGATGCCATGCCCATCAAAGATCCTAGCGACAACTCTTCCAATAGCAATACCTATCAAAACCCTCAAATAGTTATAGCAAATTCTGGAAAACGATTGGATAATCGCGATAACAGTGACCGTATATATGAAGATCTTACTGTATCGCATAAACAACAATCTACAGATAACGAATCGCAGTGCAATGACGAGCCAAACAATCACTCATCGAGTAGTACTTTAGTTTCAGACAGTGCGAAGAACAGGACACATTTAAATTATAGCTCTGATAGTGGGAATACTATAGAAAAAGAGTACTCACATCACGTGGCTAGACCTCAAGTCCCGCCTAAACCATTTCATGAAGTACACAAAACACCAGGTAACGACATGAACGTTAACCAACAATACCCAGATGTGTATTATCATTCGTTAGAGAAACTCTCCGATAAAATTTCACCTCTTGATGAGTTCGAAATATACAGAGCTACCAAGGCGCAAGCTGATCCCGCACCTGTGGGTGCTGAAATAAAAAGAGTGAGTACAAAATTCCTCATCTCACCAAAAAAAGAAGCTGAGGTACGGACAATACAGCCAACACGAGCCAGAAGTTTATCTCTGGATAAAAACAATGCTAAATTAAGCACTCAGAATGAAGCAACAGAAATAGATAACGCTAAAGACATAAAAATCAGGAAGTCTTATAACTATTCTGCTCCGACTTCGCCTATGCCTATAAATCACAGGATTCCCAGTATGCCAAAAACTGTATCGCCTTATGAGCAAGTGAAAAAAACAATAGCTGAAGCCGAAGAAAAGAGGAATTCTTTGAATCGTGTCAGCCTCCGGAATAAGCTGACTCCTTCTCCGAGACCTGTAGATCTTAATGAGACAATGAAGACACCGACCCCTTCAATGGATACTACTACTTCAGAAGTATCGAAACAGGAAGTAGTCGAAAAAGAGAAGACACGTCAAAAAGTGGAGGCATTTTACTGGCAGAAATTAAAAGAACAAAAACAGAAACAGGACGAGTATTTGATGAGGCAGTCTCTTCAGTATTCGTCGATGAGAAATCAACGAAGTAATATTTATTCGAATTCTACGTGCAGTTCACCAATTTCATTGTCGGTTGAAGCGAAAAGCAGCAGTTTGCCCCGAGGAAGAGACCTGGAGAGTTACTGTTCTAACCAGCCTATTTATTCATTGTCACCTTTCGTTAGAGCAGCGCCGGAAAGGCGTACAGATACTTTCATACAAAGTCGTGCCTCTCCGTTGGAACCGGAAATAGTTTACAGGCATCCAGAAAAGTTGAATTTGAGGACCACTTCGTCGGTCAGTCAAGATCTAAGACAGACAATTTTTCAAAGAGGATCTTTGACTCAGGTATCGAGGCTAACTAATTCACAGTCGAAGCGAGTTAGTTTTGAGGAACAACATTTATCAAAAGACGGTGATTTCGATAGAAAGTACGGTGGTGTTTCAAAAGTGTCGAATAATATAGTGGGAAAGAATGAAGTGTTTTCAAGTACTTTAGGGCAGAAAGGGACCCGAGGACCGCCGCGGCCGCCCGTCCGGACCACTAGTGTTGGGAAAAGTGACGGAATAACAAGTAGAAGAAACCTATTTCCGGGTATTTCGGTGTACTCCGAATCTGAGAGCGGGTCTGAGGCTGGCGAGATTCAAAGGATTCTTCAAGGACACTCTGGTAAAGGTAAGTTGTTACATTTTTATCAGAAGTAAACGAGACCTCATCATTGCATTCTTATAGATCACAAGACTGTATACGGTAATATATTTTGTGCTGTAATTTTTTTTTACTTGATTTCGCACGCATTCATGACAAATATTTAAAATTATACCATGAAACAAACATTTCGTGAAATTGGACCCGTGTTTCGATTGAGTGCAATCATTAAGTCAAATTAAGTTATTCTATAAATACTCGTGTTAATATTTAAACGTTAATAAGTTAATTAATGGAACGATTCGATGGAGCGATTATGATTAAAATTATTCGACTGAATTTCAGCTCAGTTCATTAAATTCAAATTGATGTCTACTTGAAATAATTAAATTATAACCAAACCCAAAAATAGGTGAGGTTGCGATAAGTAACGACATTGTTTTGTTTGTTAAGAATTATCTTTACACGATAGCTGTATTATCTATGTTATACATATAGTACATAGATTCATATTCATATCTTACTTCCTGTCCTACTAATATAATAATCCTACCAATAATGGACATCATAATCTGCATACCAAAAGTACAATTTTGGAATAGAATATTTATTTATTTGCTTTTGTACAGGGTAAGTATACAGAAGGTGGTAGACAATATTTTTCCTCCCATACAGCCATTGAATTATAGCATGCAAATTTTCAAACCAGTACAATTGTCAAAGTTAGCTATTAAACAAAGTATAAAGTCTTAAACTGTTTTAATTATTAATCAACTCTTCAATGTCAAAATAAGATTAGGTAAAATGTTAAGTAAAATTGTATTTATTTGAAATTGAGAAACTCTTGTATTGTGTAAAAACCACGCTCATTCAGCCAATTAAATAAGGTTTTCTTGAATAAATTAAATGTGAGTTTTTTAATATGTTCAGGTATTTTATTGTATATAGCTATACACATACAGTAGGAGTTCTTTTTAAATTTCGCACTTTTTGGAACTATATCTAATACCAGTCTATCGCCACGTCTGGTATTTCTAGGATACAAGTCTTTAGCCGTCTTAAACAATTTATGATTTAATTTAACAAATTTTGCCATTTCAAAGATATACAGACTAGGGAGAGGAAGAATTTTTAACAGTTTAAATAAAGGCCTACATGACGTATCAGGTTTGACTCCACATATGGCTCTAATACACCTTTTTTGCGCAACAAATGCTTGCTGTACGTCAGTACTATTTCCCCAGATGATAAGTCCATAGCGTAATACAGATTCAACATAGGCATAGTATGCCGTCAGGGCTGTATTTTTAGATGTTGTCTTGGCTAATTTATAAAGAGCAAATGAAAATCTATTAATTGCATTGCAAACCTTTGCGATCTGTAGTTTCCAGTCCAGTCTATTATCAATGATTAAACCCAAGAACTTGCCATTACTTAAATTATTTATTTTCTGATCATTATGCCGTATATTAAATGTATGAGTAAAATTATTAAAATTCATAAAAAATGTCTTATTTATATTAATTTTTAGATTATTGTTTACCATCCAATCAATTATAGTAATTAATGTAATATTAATGTCAAATTCATGTTCTTCGATTGTTTTATTGTTATCGGTAGTTACAATAACTGATATATCATCAGCAAATAGGATGCTTTTATGCTTTATTGTGTTGGGCAAGTCATTTATATAGACAAGGAAGAGTAGTGGACCGAGTACGCTTCCCTGTGGGACACCAAATTTATTTTCCTTGTAATCTGATCTGAATTTATTTGTAAATCTACTCTTTTCTAGCTGCGTTATTTCAACACTTTGCACTCTATTTTTTAAATAAGATGCAATCCAGTTCAAAGCTTTACCCCTGATACCGTGACATTCAAGTTTATTTAACAGCAACGGATGGCAAACTAAGTCAAACGCTGTTGACATGTCAAAAAAGAGAACCGTTGTGTATTTTTTCTCATTTACCCCTTGTAAAACAGTTTGTATTAAATCAAAAGCTGCCAGGGTAGTGGATTTATTTTTCTGAAAACCGTACTGGTTACTATTTAGTACATTATATTTATTGAAAAATGCCATTATCTTATCGTGCATAACTTTCTCGTATATTTTTGAAAAAATAGGGATTAGTGTTATAGGCCTATAATTACTGAATTTCGTTTTTTCACCTTTTTTATGCAATGGTTTTACAACAGATAATTTTAGTTTGTCTGGAAAAACACCTGTTTCCATTGACGAATTTATTAAATAATTATTAAGGAATGCAGATTATGGCGGTAGGTCATGTGAGTAAATGAGCCAATGGGCCATTGTCATAATTATCACGTTATTCGTTATCGTCGTGACTTATTTCAGTTTTTTTTTAAATTAATTAAAAACAAAATTTGACATAATGGCAGTCTTCTTAATTAAGTTTCTTAATTCAAATTAATTAATTTGAATTAAGAAAATAAAAACCATCAGACGAATTTTTATGCGGTTTTCACCTATAGATAGTGTGGTTCCTGAGGAAGGTTTAGGTGTATCATTTGTTATGTTTTTCCCCGAGTGAAGCCGGGACGGGACGCTAGTTATTAATAAATTCTTTTTCGAAAAGCATTGCATTTTGCATTAAATAATAATAATTCTGGACGAAGGTTACAGTTCCATGACGCCATCACGCACAAAGTGAGTGTGTTTCAGTTGGATGCGGGCTTGATTAAATCACATAGGATAAAACATCAAAGCGGCCGGTTTTAACCAGTTTGAAGGATTTTGAGCCGAAGACGAATTTGAACGGGTTCGGTCCCATTTTTAGCCGAAACCGAAATTTATTTCGGGTAATTCGTTGTTCTATACTTCCAAGAGCACCAGTTAGTTTGAATTTGTTTAATCACATTCATTCAGTCTGAACGTGTTCATTCGATCATCATTCATTGGTCAGTCCAACACGTCTATTCTTACAAAGCTTTGTTTAATATAATATCAATTGATACTTACCATCTTCTTTATCAACCTCCAAGCCCTCCCGCTATCTGTATATAGATTCTGGGTTTGATTCCCAGGCAAGTATTTGTACCTGTGATCACAAATATTTTCTTGCGGTTCTGGGTGTGTTGTGCCTGTTACAGTGTTTGTGGCCATCGGTCCCGCGATACAAGCTTAGTACTTAGTGTGGGCTGTTGAGTGTTGTCCATTTATTTGTTTTCAAATTTTAAAGTGGCTAAGATTAGCCAAAGTAACGATTCATGTTCAGTCAAAATATTGATTGACATGACAAAATTTTATTTGTCAATTAATTAATTTTATCAATTTGTGTTAACTATTTGTTTTAAGTTTTAAAGGGACTCCTAACCTCCTGTTCTAGTATTCCTAGACGTCATCTGGAATGTAATACACAACGATTTTCTTGGTAATGTTAATATAGTAGTATTCCTACTTAATTTCACATAGCAGCTGATAAAACATCAACGACGAATGAAGGAACAAAAGAAATCACTATATTTTCCTTCACCGGGTGACTTAGAATAGATAGAAAGACAAACTGACAGACTGCCCGACATAAATTGAATGTGTACAAAAGCTCAGAGCAGATCGCTGCTGAATACAGAAATAAATTTGGCTCTACTAAAATTTATGGACAGGCAGACGAATCAGACTAGCGAAATATTAATGGCCATCGTTTATTCTGTTTGGAGCCGGAATTTTTTAACGATTTAAGGTTTACTGCTCTCTCACAAACATTGGATTCGTGTTATAAGTTTGATATTTGCATGTGTGGATATGTATCTATAACTACACATAAACGTTTTATTTTGATTGTAAATTGATTCAATCGAAATTTTTCAAGTTGACGGGGGTTTTTGTGTGTAGCAAGCAATGTAAGGTACATTGCTTGCTACACACTGATGTGACAAATGATAAACACTGAGTAACCCCAATGGCAGCACTACATTGCTTGACTGTGAAATGTATCCAAACATGGTCAAAATTATCGAAATAGTAAATCTTCAGATATGTGAAACAAAATGCTGTTTTCTTGTCAAGTTTATTCAACAACTGCGACGCCCTTGCCAACCTGCAAACGTGATCTGACATGGTATTGAAAACTTGGACTAACAAACTCTTGACGTTTTTTCTGTGAGCGCAGAGAACCCGTGCGCAAACCCATCTGTATCAATCCATCCCCTATTATAATTCACGACTCCTGGGGTCTGTATGAAGTTCTCCGCATATGACGGCAAGGTTCATGTCAAAGTTTAATCGTCTTCGTACGAGCAGACGTCGCTTAGGAAGATTGCATTGTCATATACGAGTATAACTTGTGTGTTCCCACATAAGTGCTCATGTTTGGATGCATTCACGTTATTATAAAGGATTCATTGCTATATTTCATATACATGCTTCTAATCGATGTCACCTTATTTGCGGATATATATCATCACAGATCAGAGTTTCACAAAGTGCCAAAGTAAGGTCGCGATTCGAGCCATCAAATTATTTTAAATATTTGAGCGGCGGATTTAACAAAATTTAAGAATAGACGAGCTCCAACACCGCCACTGGCATATGGTAATGTGAAAATTACTGAACCATGGTAGAATAATATATACGAGAAACACAAGCATAATATGACTTCGATAAATTATGCAAAAGGCGTTATCGTTGTAAGCAATTTCTTCCAGTCGACTAATCCTGACGGAGATTTTTATAATTGTACTTTCTCAATTAAACTTACAGTCTGTCAAGAAAGTGAAGAAAACGGGTTTTTGACGAACTAGGTAATTTTTTTTGCCATTCCAATACCAAACGGTACGGAATATAAACAACCTGTATTTACTAAATTTTGTGTACTTTACTTTCTTTTTAATCCAGAAGAAATTATAAGAAAAGTATTTTGTGATGTAGGATGCTAGAAATAAATTGAAATATCCGCTCTGCAGTCTGTTCCAGACTTGTGAATCCTGGCGGATAAACTCAATCAGATGGAGGTCCTCGATGCTCCGGCTATCGCCTACTATCACTACAGCTACTAAGCTGGAACATATGTTACGTATGTACGATGTTTTTCTTCACCGGAATCCAGATACCAAAGATGCATAATGTAAACTAAAATGAGGGTGTGATTACCAGCACATAAATCCAGGTCGAGTGGAACCTACATACGAAACGCTCAATAAAATTGCTAAATTACTAACCACTAAACAAACATTTGCCGGGTACTTTGATACATAATGCAAGAGGGAATCAATTGGGGTGAGCGTTTAGATCATAGATAAAAGGGAGATGAAGATGTTTTTGCACTTTATTCCATCTGCGACTTGGATTTGTCTTGAAACATTGATATTGTAAGATAGTATAATTGTCTGAAGGTTCCCATGAATATTATTCGATTTATCTAAGACTTTCAGTTGTTTCCAGCGGCTCCGTTCATGGCACGAGTATTTTTCATATAAACTTCCACCCCCAATCACAACACTCAACCCCAAAGATTGTGTTGTTTTTCTTTATAATACATAATGATTTAATCGTAATATTAAATGAATGTAATGGTTCCGAACTATCTATAGCAATTTCTGTAATAATGATGTTGTTGGTATGATAATAAACGAACAGATGAGGCAGAATAGCAATCTTTAGGATATCTTTTCCTGGCCACAGCTAAATACTCTCCATCGTACTATGATCCGTGGCGTCAGCTACTGTGGAGGATTATGTCACGAGCGAGGACGCAGACATATAAAGCCGGCAATGGACAATCGGCAAACAGTGCGCCGAGCTTTGCTCGCGTACAAATTACGTAATGGTTCATTTGCATCGGCATCTGTCTGAGCTCGGCGATAATGTTTAGGAGCCATATTGTTAGGTTCATCTCATGTCATGGCTATTACTTAATTTTAATGTGGATTGAAGCGCGTCGAGAACTACGAGCCAATAAAGACAATTAAATATATCAGTGGGTCTTGGTATTTTTATTTTTGTTAATTGAAGGTGAAACCACGTACCTTATGCTAGTGGGACTAATAAACCGGTGGGACATTATTGAGGTGGGATCACGAGACAAAAATCGTCGAAACAATACAGAATAATGATAATAAATTATAATAAATTTTCCGTCAACATTTTTCTTCCGCTACAAGCATTTTTCAAAGTTTTAACAAGGAACGTGATATATCCGAGCACGGCTTGTTAAAAAAGAATATTCATATGTGATTTTCCAGTATTTTTCTCAAGGAAAAACGCCATTTATCTGCCACAGGATAATATTTGAATCGAAATGAATACGTCTCCTATTCAGATACCGAGAACCCACACAAGTTTCTGTGGCTTGATTAAAACCACTGCACTTTTTTACACCCCCTAACACTCCGCCAGTTGATCCCGGATTAAGTTGCACTATTATTGGTTTTTATACCCCCTAAAAGTTGCCTTTTAATAATGTTGCCAGCGTGTTGACTGTACGGCCTACGATGAAATAAAACAGACTACGAACTAAAAGTTCAATAAGTTTTTTACAATTCTTGAACTCACTCGTCAGTGTGTCCGCACGTACAGCAATAAAAGTATCACGTACATTACGTACAGTCAACAGCACATTGAGTTACACTGCATGAACATCTATGGCGCGGTAATAGCGGCGAATTTGCAACGAATTTGGGTAGGTTGATGTGCTGACTGACTGTACGTCTGACGAACGCCATATTAAGGTAATTGATATGTTTTGAAATTGTGGCTCCGCTGCAGAGCTCGACATAAAAGAGCAACAAACAAAGGACCAAAGAAAACTATGAAAATATTTTATATATAAAATATAAGAAGCTTCAAAAGCGGTCTCACACAGTATCATTATCATGCATGGCGTTAAATTAGTTCAGCCAATCAAGTCGCATTCACGACGGAACTGCCTCCGCCTGCATCGAATCGGGAACTTCCATGCCTTCTTGCATATTCAGTGTTCACGACGTCGGTTTGGACCTTCAAGATTCAACACCCTAAAGTAAAAAAAAAGGGACTCGTTGGACTTTAGTTACAGGGCCCATTCCATTCGACCTGTCTAAATTTTTTTAAGTAAACTAGCTTTTTCATGGGGTTCCGCCCGCGTTGATTTCCCAGTTCTTATTACAGGATTGTTATTCTATAATATGGGACATATTATGTCTTCCTCCGGGTTCTTAACTACTTGTATTATTATGACGACCTCGGTGGCGCAGTGGTAAAGGTTCTTGCCACTGAACCGAGAGGTCGCGATCCCCGGTCGGGTCATGATGGAAAACGATCTTTTTCTGATTGGCCCGGATCTTGGATGTTTATCTATATAATATGTATTTGTTATAACATATAGCATCGTTGAGTTAGTATCCCATAACACAAGTCTCGAACTTACGTTGGGGCTAGTTCAATCTGTGTGATTTGTCCTAATATATTTATTTATTTATATTTATTTATTCAGATGGATTGAGTAAATAACTTACTTTCGATTTTCAAATGCTAAAGTTAGCTTTAGCACGGGTGGAATACTTAATGTCAATATGTAAAATATCAATAGTAAAAATGTTCACACCGTATAATCAACAATTTAATATCTCAAAGAATCATAACACCATTAATGTACAACACAAACAGTTCATAATGTCAACAGTTCAAGTTGGCAAACAATCAATAAATGACTTAGAACATAAAAGGCGTATTTGTCCAACGAGCAATAATTTTACAATTTATCAATAAATCAACGACTTCGACAACGTTTTTTCGCAGTAAAGAAAAATTACTCCTGTAAACTCCTGATTGCAACGACTTCGGTGCTGTATAGTTTTAGTGTTTATTCATTTCAAATATATACAAAAAAGTATATATAGTATACCTAATCTTGTAGTAAGGTAGAATTATTATTATTTTATTCATGTAGAATGTATCTGTCCATTGGAGCTTTTTTTTTTTACTAAATTCTTTTACCGGTGTCTTGTCTTCAAGGTTCAGTGGGCACCAAGTTTTTGGTGGAAGAGCGAATATGTATTAAAGAGAAAATGTTAGGCAAAGCGACAGTCAGAGATGCAAGTGATATTGATACAAGTGATAGTCGTGTTGAATTGAGATCTTGACGCGGTCGGAGTGGAACACATGCAAGTTTGATATTCAAGTATTTAATTCTTATTATGTGTTGATGGTCTGTCCGGCCAGAAGGACCAAATTATTAATGATTCTCTAATCGATATTTTCGCTGGTAAGGTGCAAGGAAAAATGGGTGACGAAATTTTTTTTTTTTATTGTATACTTTAACAATTAAAAATAGAGAAATAAATACGACGATCATTATAGCACAAGTTTTGAACAGGGGTTTGCTTTAGTATATTAGCTCTATGGTTTAATAAAAATATAGTTTACTACTGCAGCGTACAACTCAAAGTGGATTTTGGCATCCGACACTAAATAATGCAATATCTTTCGGTCTTGTGTCAATGTTCCGTAGTGCCTCAAGAACCTCATCTTGCCAGCAGTACCTGGGGAACCCTGGACGATGGCCACTCGCATAAACCACTGGCTCTATTCAAGGCCCGACCCTCTCCCATTCGCAAATTTTCTATAGCATAAATTCCAAATGACAAACACCATTATTCGGGTACCTATATGGGGCGATATGGGAGTCAAAAGACTTTATCATGCAAATAAATTGACATTTAAAATCTCACAATATTTATCACGCCGTTAATTTCTGAAAACCTTTTCTTCGGTAAGTAATATCCCTTTTGGGACACCCGTAATCACCTGCTTAGTTTGCTCGGCAATTGAAAATGGGTTCCCAACTTCAGTGTGAGATTTTATCAACTGCTGTGTTTGTGCTGAGTTAGTAGTTTAAACCAGTTTGGTCGTAGTTGGGCGATCGCCCAGGACGCTGGATACTATGGGGCGGTGATACACTGGTGACCCATGACCCTTCAGGACATGTGTTCAGTATTTAAAAAGTAAAATAAATTAACGCACCCGCTGTTACAATATGAGCCGCCAATATCATTCAAATAAAATGAAAGAGCTGTTTTCACCAAACACATCCTAGACTTAGTTAGGGGAAGCCACAGAAAAGCCCCTCGTGGTGCTAAAACCACCACAAAACAACCAGCCACTGTTTCCAACTTTTAATTTCTACATTTCCCCTGCTCCTATTTTATGCCTATTTGTCCGACAAACTCCGACCGATGCCGACGCGAACGAACGAACTTTGCGTACATAGTTTGCATTAGAGTTTTTATTTACCGCAAGGAAAAACTAGCAATATACGTCGAACCGCGGAAAATTTTGGCGAATTGTTTGCCGATTATGTATAGCCGGCATAGGACGAACCTTTTTAAATGTTTGCGATCTTTCTACGCGTATTATGTTGTTACCATGGAATTAGTAGGTACTCCGTTGTACGAAGTACTTCTTAAATGCATGGTTGTTAGAGCCATGCTCAATCGCGCTCCGTCATTTTGACGTCCACCGACAGACAACGTAGAAGAACGCAGAAATTGTATGAAGTTTCAATGTACGTCAAAGCACGTCAATGTCAACGCGTATAGAACACAAAGGAGATAAAAAATGTTGCGTCGTTGCAACGGAACACGAATGTGCCTGGCTAGACTCGTATATTTTTCCGGAAGTTTGCGTTTAGACTGCTATTGCCCCATTCACCACCACCCATTCACAATAATCGAAGTTTTACTCGCCGCTAATGACTGCAGCACTAGAGTTATTTGATGCTGTTCTCGAGTGCTAAGGTGTTCTGCCCCATGACGAGTAACCTCTAGAGGTTAAGGGATGAATCGGACTAGTGGGAACTCAATGGGACTGGTGAGATGGAACTATGGAAAAGAAGGGGATTTTCCTTGCAAATCCAGTCGTCGAGAAAAAAAAGGCATTCTATTACGTTGCATGGCGCGGCTTTCAATTTTTCATACGAGATTGTTCACGGAAAATTTAATGAAACGTCTTCCGCTGCATATTTCATGTCTGATCCCTGGCATAGAATAAATAAGTACTAACTAGCTAACAGATATCGCACAATAACTGACAATTCACTATTTCTAACATATGAGCGTGTTCCCTATGTTTAATTTTCAGCTGTGATAGCCGGGTTCGCAAAAGAAATTAACTGCCATGTTTTGACGATCGGCCGCCTGGCTTCTCTTTGGGCATACTTTTGTTCCCTCTTAATTCTCTCTCATCTTTACGTGTTTCCGGTTACATTCGGAGCTATGACGCCTCAAAGCTCTGGGTTAGCTTAAAAAAATGCCATGAAATTTGAAATATTTGGCTCTGATTTTACTTTTTCGGAATGCTATTGTTACCTATAAATTGTTAAGGCTTTGTTTCCCTTAGTATCCATGGGAATGGAGTGGTCCAATTCTCGGGCGAACAACTCTTAGCTGTCAAAGCACTGTGTCTCAAACGATTCATTGCCTCGTCGTTTAAAGAGGGTCTGAGATTCATCAAATCTTTGTAAAATAATATTGTTTTTTTTCCTGATTGTAAAAGTACAATAAGTTTAATATGAGCGCCTTATGGCGATATCTGCTATTTTGAGAATTGCGAATGAAATAATATTTATATAATGAATTAAATACAATCAGCTGTATCATGCAAAATTGTATACAATAATATTAGTTAATAACTTATTTACTTAGAAATAACCCCACGAGAGGCTTGGCAGCAATCACGCCTAAACTTTGGATACAGTTCTACCAGTCTCTAACGGCTAACTATACGAACTTGAGTCGTCTCGTCAGTTCATTTATAAATGTTACTTGTCATACGCATTCCCTGGTCCCTACACGGCTTTAAAAGATATATATTTATAAAGAGATATATTTTTGCTTGTATGAGTGTATGAGTAAATATAATTAATACCTACATAGGCGTCAATGCGGATCATGGGCTCCGACGCTCAACAGCTGAGGAAGAACCGGGAAACCGCTTAGATGAGAGAAAGCGGTCAAAGTCGGTCAATATACCTTTTATAATATATCGATATATTATAGAAGGTATATTACCGACCTTAACACATACGTCAACAATTCAACATTAGATAGAACTGAGATTTCCACTCTACGGGTTTCCATTCAGTCTCGATATGCTAAGCTGTGTGAATTTTATTTATGTTCTGTGTGTGATAACTCTTTCAGCTTAGCATCACGAGGTTAATCGTGCTCTGTTTTATTGCGCCTGCGGCAGACGACTAAACAGCCTCTAATTTTTTGCATTCAACCTTGTTAACCCTCTCTGTGCAATGATGTTGTTGCCTAATAGCTGTCAATACTTTATATCCTCATAGGACGTCCAATCTGGCACCACACCCCTTAGAGTCCCGTATTGATTTATTGCTTAAACCTGTGGCTAAATGATTGGCATATTGTGAGGCATTTTAGACATTATCTGACTGACAGACTGGGATACATTTATTATGTTTAAAACACAATCATAATCAGATACTAACATCCGAGACCCACGTCAATCTGAAACAGTTCATCTTCCATTTACAACTAAACGGATACGAACCCGGGAGCTCCGGCCGGATCAGCAGTCTCGCATGGGGACAATTTGGGCTGTAGTATAGGGGTCGTTGAAAATTGCGTCTTACTGAACCTCACACATCCCTAACCTTCTGCAAACACATTCTGGCTGAGGGCCGAGATATAATTTAAACTTTGTGAACTTAGTACATCAACAGCACTTAATATGATCATCAAATTAATTCCAGTAAGTCCCTCTGGCCCGTTGGAACAGCCGTTTCATGCCGACGCGAATGCGTGAATATTGCGTAGTTAGTGTGAGTGCTTTAATTTATCGCAATGAAAAACTAGCAATGTACACCGAATCCTCCAAAGTTTGTCAAACTGTTCGACGACAGTGTGGACAGTTATAAGAACGAGGCTCATACAATATTAACAAACATTTCTCCGCACTTAACGGTTTTTACGTACATCGCTTAATTTTCCCTTGCGGTAACAAAAACCTACAATACAAACTTTGCAATGTACGTTGTTTCGCATCGACATCTGTTTGAAATTGATCGATATTGCTTAGTTTTTCCTGTTACCTATCAGTCAGTTGTGCGGGAATCCACTATTTGCTATTTGAAATCGAATGACGTTTGCTTACATATTACAATACACGCTCGAAGACTTTTATTCAATAATAATTTCCTTATTAAAACTATGTTATATTTAAACATATTAATATACTGTTCTATAACGATAGTGATATACAATCCGACGTAGCGTAGGCGTAACTAAAATATTCTGTTGCCGCAAACATAATTATTACTTATCTTAATTTGCCGAGGTATTACAAAAGCAATAAAATCCCTGGGAGACATCTTGGAGGCTTTTATCTCTAAATATTCGAATATTGCATATCTACCGCAATAACGACCCCCGTATGAAGCCTCCTTGAGATGCCTCAAATACAAAATGAAGCTTAAGTGCGATATTGCAAATTATAAGTTAGAACAGATCATAAACATGTTTATTTCCCCAAGAGTATTTCAAGATTTTGTGGCGTATGGTTCCGCCCTAGATTGGCAAGAACAGGCAGACTTGTTATAAATGTACAGTAAACAGCACCTCAACCTACCCAAATTCACTGCAAACTCGCCGATTACCGCGCCATAAAGATTCATGCAGGGTAAATTAATGTGCTGTTGACTATACACGAATCTTAATTAAAGCTTGTTTTTCATCGCAGCGTTACGTATAAACGAACGAATGGCGAATTTATGATGAATTTTTGTTTCTTAATGTGCGGCTTACTGTACATCGATTTTTTGTTAAATACGCGAATATAGAATCATAAAGTACTAAGATAAAAGTTAAATGGTTTACTTATGAAAAAATCCGTACCAATATTAAAAATTCCAGAAAGTATGTCCGTTAAACTTTTACGGTTAAACCGCGGGCCGACTTTAATGAAATTTCGAATATATATATAGTTAATGACGCGGGGATAAACATAGACTACCATGAACGAAACTGCGGGACACATCAGTTGAGCCGAGTTTTTCGATCTAGTATAGAAATAGCGAATCCATTGTATTGTTCTTGTGCCCTAGATATTTTGTGGCGACATCTTCCGATCACACTAGCAAACCTCTTGAGACATAGACTTGTGTTTGAATAGACACTCAAAAACTATTTAATATATATTTTTTTTAACAGCGGATTCGTGAATACATATTCGCCCATCGAAATAGTTTATAGTGTTCTTTAGCCATGAGAAAATTAAGGCGGTTTTCCTAAACCAAATTCACTTTAATTTGGTATAATTAGTTCAATACAATAGATATGCGAAATGGAGAAGAAAACACATGATGAAACGGGCCCTGGCTCCGTTGCTTTAGGCTGAGGAAGAAACCTGGAAAGGGCTTCGATGAGAGACAGAGAGATATAATAATTTGTGGATTACAAAGCTGAAGTTAAAGAATTATCCAAAGGTCATGAATTTTTTTTTCGTTTTTAAACCCCTAACCAGAAGATATTATCTATTATTATCTATATTATATTTATGTATACATACGACATCGTAACTCCCGCAACCATTGTGGTTTAATTTTAGTAGATTTTGGGATTTTTAAATTTTTGCGTCGTGTTTACTGCAGCTCTTGATTCCATGTCTAATATTTTTGTTCGTCTTTGTGTTTTCCCGAGTTTTCGTCAACCCATTTAATATCATCGACGTCGTGTTGAAAACTTGCGGGGTTTATCGTCAAATCGATCAGGGAACATGGATGTATTTTTATGACATTAAATTTTTCATTTTTCTTACCGAGTATGCAGTTGTAAGATTTTGTTAAGCCGTCTTTAGTTATTATAGTAGATAAGAAAGAAAGAAACTCATTTGAACAGTGTTGATCCCTATCATTACCATTATTCTTTCTAATAATATATAAAAACTTCACTTATATGACCACTGCCATCTAGCGGCAGTAGTTGTAAACCAATTTTTTTATTATAAAGATACTCACTGTACGGAGAGCCCGGTCACATTGCGCTCCGTCGTCTTTCGTCGCGTTGACTTTTTCTATGGTGTGTCGTGCCGTTCCGTTGTTTTCCATAGGT
This sequence comes from Plodia interpunctella, assembly GCF_027563975.2. Classification (NCBI taxonomy): domain Eukaryota; kingdom Metazoa; phylum Arthropoda; class Insecta; order Lepidoptera; family Pyralidae; genus Plodia; species Plodia interpunctella. Next base: position 1,062,655 of record NC_071324.2, on the reverse strand, counting down.
TTTGGACATTGGCATGTGTTGACGTATATGCCGAAGTACAATGTCTGCGTTGTCCGTTGACAGAAGGCAAAACAACGGAGCACGAATGAGCAATGGGGCCGCGCTCCAACAGTTGCTGGAATCATCTCGTCTACTAGAAAATAGCTGACGGTTTCCAAACGGCTGTACGCACATTTTTCAAACATGGCTAAGAACATTTTCTATTAAATTCTCTTACAAATAAAAAATCTAGATCAAAATCGGTTCAGCCGTCTGGCTGCTACGATGCCACGGACAGATACACAGACACGTTAAAATTATGACTACCTCACTCTGTCGTCGGGGTTTGAAAAATAGGTAAAAAACAATACATATGTCACATTTTATAACTGCAAAATTAGAAGGCAAAAGTTTCACCCCTTCTTTTATCATGCCTCTTTCTTCTAAAGGTGTTTTTGTTAACATTTTGTCTCCTTCCAATTAGCGACTATATTTGGAGCGCGCCATCTGAGCACTCACTAACGGGAAAAGCTTTTTAAAGACCATTATTTATGTAAGGGTCTTTGCAAATTCATCGCTTCCTTAGAACACCTTCCGTGCGATGTTAATGTAAATTTTTATATAATATAATAATAATCATTTTATTTTCTCCACAATGACATAGTGTTACAAATGCTAAGTAAGGTAGATACAAGTAATTGTGGAAAACCGGCGCTTATACTAGGTTTCCCAGGAATCTGTGTTACGGGTTACCAGGTCACAAATATATTAAAAGTATATCAATTTGTTCGTTCAAACATGTGTCATGTTGTTGTTATACAATACGAGTACAATACAAAATTCCTTTACTGCACATTATTATAATTGCATGCAAGAATCCTACCCTACTAATATTATAAATGCGAAGTTTGTGAGGTTGTATGTTGTTTGTCTTTCACGGATAATCCACGGATTGGTATGAAATTGGTACACGTTGGGTAGAATATAACCTGGAATAACCTTTTATCGAGAGCGAAGCCCCGGGGCGCAGCTAGTTGTACATGTAACTAAAACCACAAAACCACAGATTTATATCTGTGACTAAAACTATATAGTTACAAGAAAATGCACAGGCTTTGATATGCAAGCGATTTCTATCAGACAACCTATATTTATTTTTAGTTTAGTTGTTTGAGTAATTTAAAGTCTGGTTTTTGTTAAAGGATATAAATATTCAAATAAGTTTGTTACATGTCAAGCATGTATAACAAATTCATTTACACTTTTCACTTTTAACTTAATTTTGAAAATAATAATGAGATGAAAATGTTCTGGAGACGAGCGGGAATGGAACCCACGCCCCTGTCTGTCTAAGCGCACTGTCCCGGGTAGATAGGGGCGTGGGTTCAGTTCAGTTCATTTAATACATTCAATAAATATTAACAAGGTAGTGTCTTGGCTGTTAATAAGCTACAACAGAATATCCAAAAAGGGTTGACGTCACAGGCGGTCGCTAAAACATAGCTGAGTCTTCAGATAAATATTATTTTGAAGGGTATATCGCGCGTCACGGCTGAGAATGAATTCGGATACGAAAACACTCGAAGAGATATATATTATAATCAGCACTCGGATCACAATCATAACCTGTTTTGATATACCTTTTGACTATGTACATTACGTACTTTTATATATTATTAGAAAGAAAAAAAAAACATTGTAAGAAACAATAATGGTAAGCCGATCTGGCATGATAGGGACCAACACTGTTCAAATGAGTTTCTTTCGGCATTTCTTCTCAGCAGTGGTCGTTCCGAAATGCCAGTAGTTTGTAGCTTGTGAGAAATAACTATAAATATAAAGATTGACGAGAAAAAGTGCCTGTGAAGGTCTAATTTCTGAATAAATGATTTGAATTTGAATTTGAGAAAAAAATTAATACATTTCAAATTATCGATTACCGCTTGGTTGGCTATATCAAATTTAAACACAGCTATTATATTAGTAAACAATACCGGTTCTCAAACTATTTTGTATAGATGGAATCCTTTCGAAAAGGTAATCATTTGACGGAGCCATAAATTAAAGTTTGTAAAATTAAAAGTTGTTTTGAGTGCTGACAATAACAGCTGACACTGATTTGATTTCAATCAAGGTATGAACTTTTCAATCATATTTAAAATCCTTTCTCCTACGCTGTATTCATTTCATATGACTGCTGACAAACTCATAGAATTTCGGGATAAAAAGTACCCTATGTATTATTCCAGATTATATTATACTTGTGTAATATTAAATTTCTTAACAATCGGTCCTGTAGACCAAACGTATACATCCTCACAAACTTTCGCACAATCACACAATATTATTAGGATTGGACCAAAACTGGCACATTTTCACATACTGTAGGTACTTATTACTAAAATAACCAATAATGTTGTGGATCCCTAACAGATGTTTTACGGGACATGAGAACCGCTGGTCTAAAACATTCGAACAAAGTGGAACTGCAGCCGAATCGCTGTTACTTGTAATATCTACTTGCTCCGAGATTCCCGCGGTGTCTGTCAGAAGTTTCTCGACGTGAAGCGCAATCAAGCTCGCATGGATCCAATCAGGACTAACAGCTGAACTCAAACTTCTAGGCCATGGAACGAATATAGAGGAGTTTCAAGTTTTGGACAACGGCGATCAGTTCTGCAGAGATGTCGCAGAAAGGGGCTGGAGATCATTTCTCGTTCATTATTAGGGCAACGGACTAGATATCGGTGAGCGTGCGAAGATGCCTCGTTTCCCATACAACTGCCTTCCGCCCCGCGTATCGTCAAACAATTTTTGTTAGTGAAATTACTCCTTTTTCTGCTTTTGTTCTATGATCTAGACCGTACATTTGAATGGGCTAGATATCTCATCCTACTAATATTTAGACGCAGCTAGCGTATGTGGGCTTCGATCCCGTGGGAATATCGGGATTTTTTAAATACCAATTTCCACTAATATTACAAATGCGAAAGTTTGTTCTGCGTTAAAATTTACTGGCGCAACTAATCCTTAGTTCCTAGTTCATCCTAAGGGACGAAGGAATATCTATATACGCTTGTTTTGATATTTTCTAAGCGAATCCCCGTAACACAACCAATTGTTATAAGCAATAATTTTATCTTAGAAAATGTATTATACATTAATCTCTAGCGTTCTTGCTTTCTACTTATTACAAGGGAGTAAATTGTTTCCAAAACAAAATATTTTCTTTCCCCTCTGTTTTCTGAACAAAGACTTAGCACAATGGAATGTTATTTTCAACTGTATACAACTTTTTCTTTTGAAATATCTTACAAATTCTCTTTTACTCCACGGTTGTGAAAAGTAAACAAAGTAAACACAAAAATTAATAAGATTAAAAGAAGGCTGTCAACGAGAATGTTGAAACATGTATTCTGAAATTTTCACACGAATGGGCAGAAAGGTGAAACTTTTTTTGAACCCCTAAAACAAGGAAAACAGAGTTATGTTGTGTATATGAAAAATCTATTACCTTGGTCACATACTGAGGAACTTCCAATACCACCACATTCGAATTATAATGATGGTTAAAATCATGGTTAGGATGAGGATTGCCACGCCATTTATAAACAGGCATATATCGAAGAAGACAGAAAGAACCCCATAAAATACGTTGCCAATTGAACTAAACCATTTCAAAGTAAAAAAATAAAATATACGCATTTTTTTTGAAATGGCATATTTTTTATTGAATGATCGTCGAACGCTGAACATTCTCGAAAAATAGTGTACTATTTTTAACAACCATTCGATCATTTGCTCTCCGTCTGGGTTGTGCCGTATACAATCGATGATGTCTCGTCCGATTTCCTCACTCATCTGAAACCTGTATTCCGTACTCGTCCGAGGGGTTACACTAATCACATTGCGCATTGTGACGCAACGACAACCACACAATGCAATGTGATTGGATCGGTTGCGTCTCACTTCGAATCGATTCGATGGTGAGAAGTGAAATGCAAACCAGCACTTCACTCATTTTGATTGCATTATTTTATAACATACAAGTTGCAAACCGCGGTGTAACCCGCGTAATTATTACGAAAGAAATACTTTTTATGCACATTACCTTTTTATCTGCTTTGTAAAGCGCCATTGACCCGTACATTCGGGATAAAAAGTACCCTATGTGTTAATCCAATCTATCTCACTATAAAATTTCATAAAAATTGGCGCAGTCGTTTCAGCCTGACGAAGTAACAAACATACAAACTTTAGCCTTTATTGGCATGAGATAACGGGGTGGGATGGGATCTTCGTCTCTCTTTCATCCGAAGCCAATATTACCAATTATCTAATACCGTTTAGTTGTAACCACCGAAATTGTAATACGTTTTTTACGAGAAAATAAGTTGGATTATAGAACAGAATAAACCCTAGATTTTTTCGCAACGAGTAGTATGTTAAACGGCTCTCATTTCTGTTCAGTAACACAGTAAACAAACTTCAGAAAAGCAATTGGAAATTTAAATAAAGTTTTGTAATATGTATAAATGAATGGGATTCCAGCCGCAAAAGTTGCGGGTTCAGTTTTATTTAAGACTAGCACTGCCCGCGGCTTCGCTCGCGTTCATTATGTCTTTCCGCTTATAAATTATTTTTGTCAATATGTTGGGTTCTAAACAACGTATCGCGATGAAACCTATACAAGATGTAAGTTAGACCATCTGGTATACAACTGTGAAAACTGCATCAAATTCCATTTAGTAGTTTTTGCGCGAAATTTTGAATTAAAAAAAAAATGTTTTGGCTTCTATTAGTTCCATAAAGATACCCCATAATTATTTTTCTGTAACATCTCCTATGTACAGACATTTAAATTTATTTAAAAAGCACCTCAGGTTCTTGCTGATTGATAAAGGTTATTATAATTTTAACGATCTTTTTAATGATAGACTCAAATAAAAATTTAGTTAATTTAGTTAGTTTTATTTATTCGATTTTGTATTGCGGGATGACAGCATGCTCTCCATTTAAATTTGCACACCCGTGGACGGTGGAACATGTAGGATTAAGTTTTTCTTTTAACACCACATTGCAAAAAAATGTAAAATCATGTTTTTCCAAATAAATAATCTTTGTCTTTGTCTTTGTCATAGCCCACTTAAGCTTTATTATACGTATATAGATCAGAAGTAAATACAAATTGCGGGCGAAAGAGAATTCGAATGCTAAATGAAGTGCACGTTTCTACTAAAACCTTGAGGGAGCTTTTAAAACAGCAAGACATAAACAAAGGATGTGGAAGTGACGTAATACCTTTCTTTTGGCGCCATCGCTCTGGATCACCCGCTACTCTAATTGCCATAATCTTTAACCGCTCTCTTAATGAAGAGATCCTCCCTGCTATGTTGAAATCGACATACGTCGTACTTGTTCACAAGAAGGGATCTAGATCGGAAATCGAAAACTACAGGGAAATTTCTGTACTTAATCCATTGGCTAAAATGCTCGAATTGGTTGTTTATAACGCTATATACCAGTTTATATATCAGGCGTTACGGGTTTTTTTTTAAAAAAGATATCACAAACTATAAACCATCGTTTCTTTACAAATTACAAATGTTGATGGCGGGAGTCGGGTTGATATGATCTATACGGACATGAAGAATGCTTTTGACCTAGTAGACCACTTGATCTTGTTGGATAAACTAAATAGTTTGGGATTTTATTGCATTTACTACGGTGCGTGCAGTCATAACTGGAAAATCGATCACAGGCAGTAGTCATTGGAGGCTATTATCGTTCGGATTTCGTCTCTGTCTCAACAGGAGTCTCTCAAGGATCTCATTTAGGTCTGCTCTTTTATAACTTATAACGGATACTTGTACGACATATGTTTAGGTAGTTGCTTTAAATCCTCAAACTATCTGATGTATGCTGATGTTAAAAAGAGTTTTTGAATGTGAATCAGATTGTCAACAAATGCAATGGGACCTAGATAGCCTTCTAACTTATTACAGACAGCTTCTGGGCTGCAGGGCCGGACCGCTAGTAAGGCAATAGTTTGTGAAATTTCTAGTTACATTGTTACACTTTTATCGTGTCGAGGTTTTATATCGTTAAACCGTATTATAATTCTAAAAGTGTAAAATTGAAACTAACAATTTCTAAAAATTTTGCCTAAACTAAAAATATTGAAACGGATGAAACGACTCGGGATGAATACGGAACTGTAACACGTCATATGCGGGCGGGCCGTGACTGGGATTATTTTGAGAGCATAATGTCAAAAGCGCAAAACGGACAATGATCAATTGAATTTCAATACCCGCACATAGTCAAAATTAAAAGCATTTTTTGAAATAAAATATGTACGTAGTTAACAATTATTATTGAGAATCGACTGGACTAACTCAGATTTATTCTACATTCGTGCTACGCATGCAAATGGAGCATTTAACAAAAAAGAAAGAAATAAAGATAATTTGTTTATTTGGTACATTATAAACATAAATCAAATGTAAATGTAACTTAACTGTATGTAGGTATAAATTATTAGTTCGCTTTTGACGTTTAAGAATATTGGATAACATGGAAGACAATACGCGCTAATTGCCAAATGAAGTCAAGAGATACGTGTGCCTCGGTAACATTGGAAACTCGGGATTTCGCTTTGAAAATTCAATTTGTCATTTCGCGTTTTTGACGTAATGCTACGAACAGTTCGGGTGTGCAATTTTACAATCAAATCTCGCGGAAGATAGACATTTCCCGCCGGTGTGTTCCACGAAAAATAGATTTATTTATTTTTAGCCCTTTTGTTTGATCTCACTCGTAGTACAATTTTGTATGCGGTTTCTCTATCCGTCGGTTTTAATTGAAATCTGACACGTGTTTTGTTCGATAGATTAAATTTCTTCCTTTTGAATAAATTCAGTAGTTTCATCACCTTTTCACTTTTGTGTTTTTTTCAATTTCATTTCATGTGAATTTATGATCCACAGTTTTAGTACAAATGATTGTTTTTTATTATTTATTTATTACTTACGTTATTTATTTTATAAATCAGTGTTTTTTTTAGATATTCATCGAAAGTTTTTATGTCAACGCTTTTGAGATATTATTAGGATACTTAGACTTTACTTTGGTAAGGAGTAAGTTATATAAGGAAATTGCAAATTTTGTCATTTTACTCTTTTGACATTTCAACACTTTGAGAATAACAGTTTGTATGACAAACATACAATTTGCCGCAGACGAAGCTGCGGGAAACAGCTAATGGGGTCTTGGCAGCATAACAAACGTTCGCGACTGCAAGCAAATATAGGTTAATATTCTCTACTGACCCTATTTGGTAGTTGTTAGGTAAGCCTATTAAGTATTCCGTGAAGCTAAAGTCCTAGCAAACTAGGCTGCAACTGCAAGTGGAGTCAGGCGTAACCTCGACCTCACTGCCCGTTCACGATACATTGAACTATAAATCCAGGCCACAGAGTAGACATTACAATGACTTAGTAGGCTTCGTAATTAAATTGCTCATAAATCGTTGATAGGCGAATACAGTCGCTAAAGTTAACCACGAACATGTTACGATGATAGATGAATATATTTTTACTTCTTATTCAATGACAATCATAATATTTTGCGGTGGTGATTTATGCTATTGAAATCTTCTCATTAGCACATTTTTTCTTTCAAAGCGCTTTAAAGCCATTGTGTCGGTTGACTCACAATGTTTTCTCACTTGATCCTTCACTTGATAATAGCCATACGTGGCCGTGATTCTTACACCGCAGAAACAATGGTACATGTTAGTCTGAGTTTACTTTGGGTGTGTCTTTCATTGCTATTACATTAATGAATGTGGTTAAAGAACTTTATTTTTCTCAAACATTTACATTTCACTTGCAGTAAAAAAAAAAAACTTAAGATTACTATGTCAATTTGTTGGTGTGAGCATTCAAATACAACCATTTGATAAAATTAAGTCGGTAGTTGCGTATCGGTAGGAATAGCCGCTCGCTACTTCCTTATTAACACAAGACTCAAGACAACATTAGGGTGCTCATTCACTGGCATGCAATATATACTTATACAATAACAATAACTAAAGGACAGATTATTAGCGTGTACATCCTATAAATCCCATAAGATAATGTCACCTCCCGCGTCTCCGATCTCTATGTACGCTTCGAAATTTGAAAAATTACGAAACATATTTTTTATTGAGTGAATCCAATGATTCTCTTTTTAAACTTACATGTAATATGTTGAATTTTCTTTTAAAATATGTTTTTATATTTACAGGTCCCTCTACGAATTTTTAGTCTATGTTTCAATTATACTGTTGGTATCAATTACAAATGCCAATTTGGAACGGCGACGTGTTAATTTTACACCGCCGAAAGCAAGCTTTGCGAATTCCATTAAGCATTTAACGTGGCTGGTGATGCATCAAATTTGATTTCCGATATTGAGCGTCCCGTGCATTACAGATAATGCACTATAAGACAATACTGTGAATGCAAACTTTATTTTTACCCATTCTCATCTATAGCCTCATAGATTTTTTTATCTTACAGTAATGTAGCTAGTCCTTGAAAATAAACTACTCAGTAGGAAATAGAGGTTATTAACTGTTTTAAAATGATAAATTAAAACTAGAATGTATTAATTGATCTGATCGATTGAATTATTGATTCCTAAAAAAATATTTTATAACACATAAAACACCGCTTCACTACGGACCGAGGTTCAATTAAGAGCGCTTAGCCTTGAGCTACCTTGAACTGCGTTGCAAGAGTTAATGAGATTATATTTCTGACTACATGGCTTCATTGGAATACGAGCAAATAATTGCCCGTTTATAGAAGCGAGGGCCGTGAATGGATGTTGCAGCGAATATTGCGGGTTCACGTAACTGAAAACGTTGGGCTCGCGTTTTGCAATCTTTCACGCCGCTTACTGGAAGTACCGGTTTAATTAAGGGCCGTTGCACACGGGGCCTTTTGGGTTTTTTTGAATTCCCAAAATTTTGCGGATGAGGCTAGGCGTGTGCTATCCCTCCGCGCAAGGTCGATGGCCGCATCGATCCGGGCGGATAGCTGTACCCTCAGCGCCTGTGCGGCACCGCACACTTCGCGCAACAGGCCCGACCTAACCTTCTCTGTGTATAGCAAAAACACAGCCTTCAGTTTCAAAGAGGGCGTCCGAGGACGCAGGCGGCGCCCTTCAGCCGCGGCTACTACCCTACACCGAACACCGAAACGCGCCGCAACTCATTACTCTGTGATAAAACAACACCAAGTTTTCATTAGGTACTCTTATAGTTAAACCGAACACGCCGGCTCTATTTGTTTCTGTATTCAATGGGCGCGGTTCAAAGCACTTGCCGTCTCGTGGCAGGGGCGACCACGTGATGTATTACAGGAGTTCGCCACCCTCTCCCTCTTACGATGCATGCCGATTCTGCGCGGTGCAGCTGTAAACTTTTAACGTGCCATTTCGTTGCAGCTGATGCAAAAGCGTGCATTCAAAATTGCGACTTACGGCGATGCAATAAAGTTCAACCGGTATTCGCGTGTACTTGTACCGTTTTATCTCCGGAGCGGATACAGTAGTAATTCGTGTACGCCAACTCATGTTCGTCTAAACATAATTAGTATAAGCACACGTTGGCGGAACTTGAATGTCTGTTTAAAAATAGATTTTGCATGTGGAAATTGTAAACATAACCTCGGTTTTACGATTACACGTATATTTTGTGATAAAGTTGCTGATCATTGAGGGTATGTCTTCATTCCTTATAACTGCTTCTTAGTTTATGAGTTTTGTGAACTGAAACAGTTGGCGATTATGTTTCTGATAGTTCTTAATCGCTTTAACTTAAATTTTGCATTACATAGACTAAATTTAAACTTCAAACTATGCGATTCTTGTAACTTTGAGACTGATTTATCGGGATAAATTTCGGTGGAAACAGATATTTGCAGAATCAGTATTATGACTTTACCTTACGGGGTAGACAAATCCCGGAGTTGCTAAACTCGAAGGCTACGTTTAGCTATGACGGGATTGGTGGTAGGTCTATGAGAAGAATCTCCAGTTTATAACCCTATCCATTGAATGACATTTACGAACAGCGCGGGAGGAGAAGCAGCTGACAAGTAGATTTTTCGCTACCACACTTGGAAGAAAGGTAAACAATTACAATTTCGATAACCTCAAAAAGGATTTTAAAATATTTCTTGTTTATACTGGTTTAAATAATTATCAATTCAACAGTTAATAAAAAAGTAATGGACATTATTAGTATGCACTAATGTATACAATATTGTCCGTTTCTATTATGTTCGCACTATTATGTACGTCGCAAGTTTCAGTTTGCTCACTCGTGATCGATATTTACTATCTTCTATAATTTCTAGAATATTTTCATTTAGAACTGCAAGTTTGTGCCTCTTAACTGTTTAACTTTAACTATTAAACTTCACAAAAAGATTTGACATCTACCCTAGATGACAAAATTTTTGTTGCATGACTTATCGAAACCTTATAATAGAAACACCAGCGAAAACAATTATTGTGATGATGGAAATCCTTTAAAATATACGACGCATATATTTGAACTCGTTCAAAGGCTGTAGCAAATAAGCAAATGAAGCTGTTTGTTCGACAGCTATCTTAAATAATGCGTTTATGGTGATGCCTTCATTTTAAAAATTGTAGCAAAATTTTAAGCACTCTTTTTATTGGACTTTATAAGCTTTAAACCTTCGTATAACGATCCAGCTGAACTATCTATACATTATCATATTATTTATGTTATTTTTACAATTTTGTCATCTAGGTATCTTATAGGTGCTAAAAGTTTAATGTTATAAAGAGTGGAACTTTATGCAAATCGGCTCCGGTTTAGCCGTGTAAGCGTGACAGACTTTCGCATTTATAATGTCCTAGTTGGATTGTTTGTTGGAATTTTAAGATAATTTTAAGATAAAATAGCACTTAGCAATCTTGGATAATGTACCTTTCCAATGGTGAAAGAATTTTTGAAATCGGTTCGGTAGTTTTGCAGATTACCCGCCTCAAACATTACAAACTCACAAACGCTTACCTCTTTATAATAATAGTAATAGGTGGAATATGGATTTTCATCAATTCATTTGATATGTCAAAGCTACAGAGTCCGTCAAAATGAATACCTAGCCATTAAAAACTTGTAAACCCCGGGTTACTACGACTCTATATGATACTCTCTTATTCTCATCACGTTTCGGTCTATTAGCATCATCAATCATCAAAAACTTGGGAAAATTGCGTGGAGAATTTAGATGAAGAATTTGCGTAGATAATCTGATTGAGAGGTCGGTCAGTGGTGTAGGGTTTGGTGCAAAAATAGCACCCACCCACATAGGGTAGTTGGTATAAAATAACATGCATTGCGTGACTGCATTTAGCATTCACATAATTTAACACGGTATAGTAAAATGTCAATTTCATTCAAAATTAATGTTATTTATAGTGCCAATATTATTATGTATTTTTTAGTTCTCTTAAAAGGTTAATTGAAAATGTGCGTGTGGTCTGAGGGCTTGAAATTATATGTAAAAATTCTAATTGAATTGTGTAAGTTGTAGCTTTTGTGAAGGCCAAACAAGCGAGCTAAGATGTTTTAAGTCAGGCCCTCAGTTCTTTCAGTGTAATCAGAGGGCCCACCTGTCTCTCAAAAACTGTACATGCTATAGATAAAGTATTTACGCCAAAATCTAAGATCTTGTTTTTTTTTTATTCCTATATTTGCAACGTCACTTATTCCCGCTGTCATACAAGGCCCAATATTTTTGGTTTTTTGATACTCCGTACTTCATACTTATTGGCAACTACCCTATATGCTTTGAACTGTATTACACATTATCGGTGGAAATTGGTTTCATTATATGATAGACTAGCAGCTCGCCCCGGCTTCGCTCAGGTAAAGCCATAATAAAGAGGTAGCCTATGTCACTCCAGAAGGTTTCGCCTATCTCTGTGCCAAATTTCATCAAAACCGGCCAAGTAGTTTTTGAGTTTATCCATTACAAACAAAATACATTTTTTTTTTATTTTTATAATATTAGTATTGATAGATCGGAATCGTATACGTGCGTAAATTGATTTTTCTAATTGCCATCAGAATTGGAGACCAAAATGGTATTATGATTTTCGAATCAATACACCTAGTCTTAGTGTCCATAGCCTAAGGTCTGTAGGCACCCTAAGTTCGAAAGTCCCGGTGCGCGGCAGCCTCTAACTCTCCAGCTAGCTATGCTACGGCTGATTATGCATAGTAGCTAATAATAATACTAGCTTTTGTCCGCGGCTTCGCCCGCGTTTATTTCCCACGCGAAGTATTTTCCGGGATGCAAGGCACCTTTTTTTTTGTTTACGCAAGGGGGAATGCATTTACGCACTGAGTGTTGGACTCCCGGGCCGAGTGCCCGGACTACCCACTAAAGCCCCCTGCGGCGTTTCCGCACATGCCGTTAGTGGGGGCGCCATGGGATCTCGAACATTCTACCACGACGCCCCCCGGCGTTGCCTTGCGGCACTAAACAGGTGAGCCGCATGCCATCCAGTCTGGAAGCAGACCGGAGGCAGCGGCTCTCCGTCTTATTTCGGCCGCAGAGGATAGGGAGCGCGGCGCACCGCAATACCGGCAATTCTCCTCTGCGGCCCCACCGACCGCCATGTTCTGCGCCATGGCGCGCCTGGTCGCGGAGGATAGGGAGAGCGGCGCACCGCAATACCAACACATCAACACTCCTCCTCCCCCGCGACCCCTACCACGGCTGTGAGAGTAGAGGGCTTAGCTCCCTTCTCTCACAGCCACTGAGCCAATCGGCTCTCCGACCTGGGTTACCCGACATGGGTAACCCACCAACCAGGTTGCCAGGACATTTGCCAACGGGGACAGGGACCCCTAAACGGGGAGTTATTAACCGTCGCCCAGGGTGCACCAGCCCAATAACTTGTCAGCCGCCGCTATCACCGAATCAAAGATCAAGTGACAGAAGCAAACCTTCAAATCATCGAGCTAACGTGGAGGTTTCCTGACTGTAGCACCCCGGGATGCAAGGCACCTACCCTAAGTCCTTCTCCGTACTTCAAACTATATGTATGCAAAATTCAATTCAATTCAAATCGTTTATTGCCATTCATATTGTACATCAGTTCTCTTAGCTAGCTAACACTGTTAACATAATAGGCACAATACGAATCCTGTCGGGTATTTGCAAACAAGAATATGGAACGGCAGACGGATTTATTATAAAATCTAAATTTCAATAGTTACTATATGGATGCATTTTCTATTATTAATAATAAATTTATGTCATGTCATAATAATATTATAATAAAACGATGATGAAATTGCAAGAAGGTCCAGTAGATAAGACTGTATCGATAGAGGTAACAAAGAAACAAATTTACTTTCGCATTTATAATAATAGTTAGGATGTAATTTATTCTTAAAGTGTTCAAAATGGACTGGTAGTGTCAGCGAAAACGCATTCGTATTAATTAGGTATTCATTCGTTTTAAATAGGTATTAATTAGGTATTAAATAGGAATTAAATAGGTATTAATTAGGTATTAAATATGTATTAATTAGGTATTCATTAGGTAATATTAGATTTCATTGCTAGCTGCAGTGATGTCGGAGTTAAGTCGCAATATCCTGAGTTGAAACTGCTCTTAGTTTTATCTCTCGTTTCAAAATGTGAATATAAATTTAATTTTACGAGAAACGCAGATGAGAATAATGGACGTGCCTTTCGTGGAACAGGCTATGTGTTAACAGTGTTACACGCTCAAGTGCTTTAATTGGAATACGTCTGCCAAAATAATTTCTAGTATACTTTACGCGAGTTAAAAGTTATTTGCTAGACAAATGAAAAAGACCCCGACTTTCAATATTCATTTCGCTACAACTTTTGAATGGCTGAACCGATTTCGATCAAACATGTCTAAGAACCACCGCATAAAAATGTGCTATCAAAGAAAAAAAAACGCATCTAAATCGGTTCACCCGTTGATGAGATACGGTGCCACGTATACAGACAGACACCCTTAGCGGTCAAACTTATAATAACCCTTTTTTGTATCGGGGGTTAAAAATAAAATACAAATGATCAGTACTTGCATAAAACTGTAAAGTTTTTTTATTTACCAAAAATATGTCCGATAGTCGTTTGTTTGAGTTGAGTTTGAGTTTATTGCGTTCATATAGACGGACAGATGCGACAGGGATGAAATGTTAGAAAGAATTTGTTATACATGTTAGTTAAAAGTACCTACTACTCTCTAATGAAAATATTGTACGTCGGCGTAAGACGTAAAGAGATGAATTAATTCAGCAGAACTGGCATGGTCTAGTTAGCTCAGTGGTCAGGAGCACAGTCCCGGATAGACAGGGGCGCGGGTTCAATTCCTGCTCGATACCAAATTTTTTTCATCTCATTATTATCTTCATAAATATGTTAGAATGAGTCGAAAATCCCACGTAAGTGAAGCACTAGGTCACTGTAATACAAGTTATAAATTTGTTTATTTTACTTGTTGTGAAACAGCAGCTATTTATGCATTGCAGTATCGCGTCCAGCCAAAGTATATACGACCGCTCTGCCTGTTGGCATACCACCCCCCGCCCCGCCCCCCCTACCACATCAAAAGCTTTTACTCCCTTTGCCTCCCAGACTATCAATCTAAGCCAAAAATGCATATATTTTATTCTTTCTTTTTAGGTTTAGCCAAATGGCAAAAACGGAACCCTTTTAAGTCTGTCTGCCTGTCCGTCTGTCACAGTCATTTTATTCGGAGACTGTGAATACTATAAAGTTGAAATTTGGTAGGTAGACGTAATTAATGAATGCTTCAAAATTGTGCAGTATGATTTAGAAAAAAATAAACTATTCACTCCATACATACGGTATGCACTCTGAAAAGTGGCAGAAGAGAAAACTTGAATATTAACGTTGTGCATTTTTGACGTCTTACGAATTTTGCCTGACGCGAGTTTAAAATTTTTTACCCATCACAAAAAGTGCACAATTCCGCTAAAGAGGCTTTCACTTCAAATTTTTTTTAGATAACATAACATTGCGGGCATTGTTGGATAGCTCTTTAAAAACGATGTTCAGGTTTCTAAAACATAATTTTGATTATTCCAATAGTTTGGAAAATATTTACTTCTAAAGTAATAAAAAGTCTGTTGTATGGGGGGCCATATAGATATTAAAAGATACAGTGATAAATTGTAAAAATTTGTATATATAAGAAAATCAATAAAAACTTCAAACGAAAATTGGTTTGAATAAAATAGATTGAGCAGTTTACGAAATCTGGGATAGTTTTGATATTTAACTATATTATTTAGGGCCTAAAGTTTATACACCAAACGGCTCAAATATACATACATGCTTCATTTAAACATGCACATTTGCGCAGTTTGAGGGACTCGACCCCAACCACAGCCGCACCAGTCCTAAACTCTCAAGTTGAATTAAATACATTAATTTGCACTTTGCAACTACTGGGAATGTTGCGGTAGAGTTGATGGGAACAATTTCCAACTGAGAATTACATAATTATATATTTTAACTTAGCTATATTTGTACCCACGCTGGGCAAAAGCCTTTTTAATTTAATTTATTACTGATAAAATTTAAATACTTGTTTTTATGGTTCAGTACCCAAAGGGTATAATGAAAGACTCCGCTATCCGTCTGTCACCAGGCTATATTTTATGGACGGTGATAGTTAAACAGTCGGAATTTCCAAAGACGTATTTCTGTTGCCGCTATAATAATAAAATCTGACTACGAGAATAGGTATTTAAATATTTAAGGGGACTCCTATACAACAAATATAGCCTGATTTATTTTAACTCGGAATTCCACTTAAGATACGTTTGTGTTCGACAAAATTTTCCTCATTTTATGAATAGCTGAATAAACTCCATTCAGAATTTACTGTGATGAAGATGTGATAAAAATAGAAACAGGAGGCTTAGGCGCTTGAATGAAATATTTCGTCCGATTTGTGTGAAAAATTAAGGTTATTTTGGTTGAATTATGTAAAAGGAAACATTACGTTATATTTACGTTGAAAGAAAAATTCAGACCATTTCCTTTAGCTCCATTTGAGTCAAATACTTACAGTTCAATAAATGAATTCAATTATTGATAGCTTTTAGAAATATTTTTATTGTTCTGAAAAATAATAAATGAGTAACAAAATCGATGTTCTATGAAGGGAACCTACTTGTGTTCAGAGATTTACGCATACGATTCCAATCCAGTTTCCCATCCTGTTTTAATGTAATTCTTTTTTCATAAAAGTGTAAATGCCGTCAGAGAGATTTAGTTTCATTCA
This sequence comes from Plodia interpunctella, assembly GCF_027563975.2. Taxonomy (NCBI): domain Eukaryota; kingdom Metazoa; phylum Arthropoda; class Insecta; order Lepidoptera; family Pyralidae; genus Plodia; species Plodia interpunctella. Next base: position 1,046,278 of record NC_071324.2, on the reverse strand, counting down.
ACGTGTGACAAAAAAGTCAAGACCGCGCTGTACCATTGTTTTGAAGAGTTATCGTCGGGTGTCTCGTCTGAGTGCAGAAGATCAGGTCATACATGTTATAATATAATAATACATGCATTAATTCCGAGCATAATTCCCGGAATTCCCGTCAAACAAACCCGCGACTCGAATAACAAGTGCAGCAAGGAATACACCGAATCCATTCATCCCCAATCAATGCGGCGCCGCGCCGCTGCACCGCCGCCACCCTCTCAATACCGTTATATAGCGGTGACGTCAACAAGATCTACTGTCTAGCGTAGATCTCAACTTTGACCTTTCGCCGTTCAAGGCTAGATGCATTTACATCTACTGCATGTATATGCAATACCTGTGAATTACCGACTATGAATGAAAAATAGGTCGAGAGCGAGCTGTCCGGGCGGCTTTTTTAGTCCAGAACGAGCAGGTTCGAATCTCATGATTTAATGAATAACAGGGATGTACTTTCTCATAGCGAATTCCCGATTGCTTAATCGTAAATTCGGTATGAGAAAGTCATTAAACACAACTTAGTCACAAAACCTTCGAAAGTTAAATTATAATACGGAACAGTGCCGAAATTATTAAACAATAAAAAAATACAATCTAAGCAAATTTAATTAGAAATTAAAAACATTCACGTGGAATTATCGACGCAGTTGTACTTTGCTATTGGTATAAAACGCTAAATTATGTTTTGTTTCGTTCCGTCAATGTCAAATATTAAAGATTGTTTAATTTTTAATGAATAACACGGATAGATTATATGTTAGATCTTTTAAGAGATCGATTTCAGAGCGAATGACAAACTAGGAGAAACGAAAAGTAAACAAAAATTCAAGACTTTAGTGACTGTGTTGCGGGTTGTGGTCATTGAAATTACAACATTACTTAACATCAAACCTATTTGATTCTACATCCAAGGAAATTAATGGTCCTAACACCCTGCAAGGGGCTTGTAAAGACGATCAATTTGGATAGATCAGAATAGGTCTCCAACACTGTTATTCTGATATAATTCGAGGACAGACAGACTGATTTTATAGCTCGATCCACTAGGCAAGTATAAGAAACCTAACCTAACCTAACCTAACCTTAAAGTTCTTCCGTAAATAAATTATATCGTTATCTAACGCACCGGGCGTTGTTTAACAAATTAAGTAACGAACCGTGAAGTTTAACCTTTATAATACTTCGTATTAACCATGGAGTACGGAGCTTACCGTACAAGTTGGAGCTATTGATCGAAACTGATACAGTATGAATAATAAATTTCCTTCGGAACTCCGCTAACTCTCGTAATCTCCTTGAAACCGTAATCCAATCGGGTGTTTCTCGCCAACTTTGGTAACACTCATTAAGCACTTACCAAAACAGAAGTGGTGGTGGTGTAATGGTTAAGACGCCCGCCTGTGGATCGAAAGGTCCCAGGTCCGAATCCTACTCGTGCCACATGAGTTTGTATACCAATCTGACTCATGTATACTAGTTTCCATAGACCACCACTTCCTTCCGGTGAAGGAAAATATCTTGAGGAAACCTGCGCACTGGTTGATTATTATTAACTTGTGTGTGAAATGAGAAGGCAATGGCAAACCACTCCATTAATAATGCCAAGAAAGTTGTTGTGTGTGTTTCATTCCATGTAATGACCACGACCTTCAGCCATGAGGAATACGACCATGAAGAGAAGAAAACAACTTGGAGCCAAACCCCATTGCTCAGTCGTACTCCGTTGCGCCGACGCAGAACATTATGGCTCCGTTTTGCTCCGTTGTTTTCCATAGGTTTTAACACTGACGTACGTTGATGTACGTCGAAATTTCCGGAAAAAGCAACGTACGTTTCTTCTCACTGATGTTTGTAACATAATCAGTCGTTTTCATTGTTTTGTCTGTGCTTTGTTAATATAAATGGATAAGTACCTATAGCAAATGTATCCCTAGGATATACCGCTTGGTATAATGCTAGTTTGGCAAAGCGCCATAATGGATACTCTCGCATGGTTTGGAAATTCTAATCGACTTCTACAATATCATGCCAAGTTTAGTGTATTTTATCTACTACAGTCAGCACGTCAAGCGAGCCAAATTCGTCTCTATTACTGTCGTATAACTTGACGTAGAAATCCCTGTGTAACTTGACGTACGGTTGACTGTACTATGTAAGTTTTATTTTTGACGACCTCTGTGGCGCAGTGGTAAAGTTCTTGCTAGTGAACCGAGAGGTCCGATCCCCGGTTGGGCTATGATGGAAAATGATCTTTTTCTGATCGGCCCGGATCCTTGATCTATATATGTATTTGTTATAAAATTATAGTATCGTTGAGCTAGTATCCCATAACACAAGTCTCGAACTTACTTTGGGGCTAGCTCAATCTGTGTGATTTGTCCTAATATATTTATTTATTAAAACACGGGTGCAAAATTAGTCATAATTAAAACTATAATGAATGGTAAATATTATATATTCGATTCTGAAGACAGTGTATACAAAAATATAGTTAATATAATAGTAAAAGAGAAATCATCTAACAGGAGTATTAGTTTTTACGGGAATTACAACTGTCAACATTCTTTGCACATTAATATTTTCCATGTCTATTTTTTTGTTATTGAATACTCCAAAACAAACCCTATTTCCAAGCACGAAAATTCACACGAAATTGTATAATTTACAATTTCGTGTGAATTCACCAGATCTAACTTTTACACGTGGCTTCGCCTATTTGAATTTCCCGCAGGCAATATGCCTTTTCTCGGAATTGAAAGCAGCCTTGTGTCCTTCTCGGTATTGTTGTTTACATTTATACATATATGAGAAATATAAACGAGATTGATTGAGTAGATAAAGCGTGAAGAGGTATCCAAAACTTACTTCTGCATTTATGTTAGCTGGGATGGGATAGACTAATTGGTCGCGATTTATTCATGAAAGCTTGTACTAAATTTTCGCCGTAACTTTGCAAAATTTTCCACTCCAGTGAGTTACTGACTAAACAAAACATTTGTTAAAATCAACTTTCAGCAGTTCTATAATGTTGAAAATGTATTCATCGCCATTCTAATTTTATGGCTTAAACGTTCATTAATTTGCATATTATTTTACACAACCATTGTGTTAACGACGCAATTGGTTCGTCGGATCGACTAAATCAAATATACTCTCACACATATATATGTATGATTTTATACCAGCATGCCATGCAATCGCTCTGATTACCCAAATAAGCAACTTAATGAGTTGAAATGTACTTTTCGGAATTGGATGACCGGACTAGTTTTATATTAGAGTCAATTTATTTTCCGTGCAACATTTTCCAAAATTGTATGCCACTTTCCGGTCGGTGAAACTCAATTTCGTCTGCAATCGAATGCGTATTCAAATGTAAATTGATATCACGGGTGTGAAATGCAATAATATCGTACCACGTACCAAGGATATTTGCGCACTCGAGTGTGTACGAAGTTATTACTTTAGCAGCGACTTGATTACTAGATTACGTTATTAAATCGTATATGTGACTTGGTTTAGCTCACTGAAATCACAATAAATTACTCAAATTGAAAGCAATTTAGATCGAATGCGTAAGCAACACGTATGCGCAACGGAGTTCATTTATTGTGAGGAGTTGTTGTGGCATTGCGTACGCGTGCACGCAAGCGTTTTAATCACATCTCGCCACCGACGAGGAATTCATCCTAACAATTTCAAGCCCAAAGTGTCGCGTACGAAAAGTACAAAGAGCGCTTTAAATGGAACTTCCTCTCGTACTCTGAGGTATTAAATGTTGTGAATGACATCGTTTTCCCTATAGAGACATCACTAGTGATGTAAAAACATTTATTCAAGTACGGCAACGCGCGTGTGATATCTCTGATGTTGCAGGGATTTATAGGCTGCGGTGACCACTTCCTATCAGGAGGGCCGCATTCCTGTATACTAGCTCAATAGCACCTATATAAAAAATATCTTTACATCTGCGTTCTTAGCGTACGTGTCCGCTGAGACTGCGAAACGATATATCCATATTACGAGTATTAGACTAGACGAACTCAATAACTGACCAGCCCTCGTGGGTAAATTCTCGTATTTATTATCCGTTTGAAGTGTCGCCAAAGTTGAGTCACAGCTCGAGTGCATTCCCATCCTAAATCGGTACTCATGTCCTTAAATGTCGAAATTACATACACTGAAACACATCAAGAAATATAAATAAGCGATTAAGTTAGATTCGCGTATAAAAATGCAAAGTCTTCAAAGTTTCATAGGTCATGTCGTCACGATATCGCAGAGACTTTAATTACAAGAACCATGCGGGCTCTCTGGGCCAGAGACAGTGTCTCCACAGACTAAACAGAGGATATGTTGGTTACTCGACAACTCGATCAGCATTTGCACAAAAATTAAACGTTCAGGATGAGGTGGATCAGTCAACTTTATTAACCTGCCGCCGTCGTTTCGACATAATAGCGTTCTATGCATATTTCTTCACAGGCTAAAGCGTTGTGTTAAAATTGATTGTATCCTGTTGTGTATACCTTAATAAAAAAAATACTGAAGTAATAAACATAATAAAAACTTATATATAGCTTAATAATAGTATTATTCTTTAGGATGTTGCATATTGTAATGTATTAGATCCGGGAATATTGAATCTCTCGTCTCGTCTTAGATTATGTGTGGACATTGACGGGACTACAATTTTGCAACCACTGAGACAATGTATTCATACCTAAGGCTAGATATAGTTATAAATCATTCTGCGCTGCTTAATAGACTATCATTGTTATGCCAATGTTACTCAGTGGGGATTATAGACAGGTTAGCCTGTATTCATCTGTATGTGGAGGGAATAGTGTCGAATTTACAATGGATTTCGGTAGGTTGTCGAGTTAGACTGTATATATACGTTGCATGACAATTATGTCCCAGACTCGATTAATCCTCTGCTGAGAAATGCCTAGTCTTGATGCCCAGGAAACAGTTTCAGCCATATGGATTAAAATTGATATTTGGATTCAACATGGAAATGATATGTCGTTATTTATCCGTAGTGGCATTTTGTGTTGCACATGTATTAGTAATGTACTGTATATTTATGCTAAGTTTATTTGACGCATTCAAATAAAATTATATTCTGTCCGCATTCGGTCAATAAGAGTCATGTATGTCGCGCCCGCGCTCCATCGGCTTTGACAGACAACGCAGGAATTGTATGAAGTTTCCACGTATATCAACAAACCTTTGTGTCTAAACCATGCAATTAGTAGGTACGAAGTACTTACTAAATCCATGGTCTAAATCTAATAGAAAACAAAGAAGCTACAACGTGCTGCGTCGTTGCTACGGACCACGATAGAACAATGGGACGTAGCTCTAATAGCACTACGCGTTCACATTATTACATCGTAATTATCGTATTCTCAATCAGTAACAGTTTTTATTAATATTCCTAGTTAATTTTATGAAGCGATATTTATGAAGCGATATTAATTAAATCAGAACTTAGCTACGGACCCTAACTGTGAAATTTTGTTTCATTTTTATTCGTAGACATATATACTTGTAAATTTCGTAATATCGTTCGTTTCGCTCGTACATAAATGAAAACGGAACAGAGCATTAATATGTTTGCTGATAGTGTGCCGGGGTTTTACAACGCATAATTTGCCGTCTTGCATGAGATAGGCCGGGGAGGATGGAAGCCTTCCATCTCATGTGTAACATAATCAAGCTAGCTCGTCGTTTGTTTTTGCAGAGATTTTGAAATAACTTTTTCTTGTCAAATTTATTAGACAGTAGCGACTCCATCAGAGAGCCGAATATCCGCTCGTCAACCTGTACACACTACGAATGCATGCGTACTTCGATTACTCATCATTATGGCCGGTGCATCTGGCAAAGTTTATAGATAGCAACATTAGCACAAGAAGATGCATCTGGCTGTAACTAGATGGCGGTCGATGAAAACTGCAGGGCGGGGTGCATTCCGCTTACAACGCCATCTGTTGAGATTTCCTAAAACTAGACATTTACTGCACCACATGAAGCGTTGGATGCACTTCCTGTGGTGCAATAAATGAATTGTTAAATATGGCTACTAGATATCGCTTTACAAATTACATTTCAGACGAATGAAATAGTATTTAATAATAAACTTAATGAAGAATCTTAATAGAAATTAAACGATAATTTTAAAATTAGTGCATTTATTGTAACTGATATTGCGGACTCGATCTAAGTACGTTTACTTAAACACAATTAACTAATTCGCCTTTGTATTTAAACCTTCAAGCTTTTCTTTTATGTTTTCCTCTATATTTTTATGGTATAATGAATTATTTACTTTTAATGTACGTTAAGAACAAAAAATATTGTAACTTAAAAATGCTGCAAATCTAGTTAGCGATAGAACCAAAAGAATCAAAATTAAAAGTTGATCTTCATTTTTCCATTTTCAATTCAAAAGTCAGACGTATTTTCCTGACAGAACAACGTGTGTGAACCTTTCAAAGAATTTATATACATACGAAATGCAATTAAAATTCCTCCCTTGACTCGAAAGGGCCTTTAAGTCTCAGGACAAATTAAAATTAAAAGCACAACAATCACGCGTCGGGACTTCAAAGGACCTACTTCAAAATGGCGGCCTTCAAAGTAATTAAAACAACCCATTAAAATATCCAACGAGTGAATTAAAATGAAGGGCTCTCGGCAGAATGTCGGCTTGACTATGACTGGCTATGGATGGCGACTTCGCTGCAATGTGAAATTTGGGACAAAATTTGCATTATACCTACCTGAATCTGTAGCTTTCGCCTACCATTTACTTATGCCTCAAAAAGAAAACGCGTAATATTTTTCATGGAATTTCAAATATGTAAAAGTAAAGTGTTATGTTTAGTTATCTTTGCACATTACATGTTAATTTATTTAAAAACTATTAATTACATAATGCATCTATAATGTGGAAAGACACTGATTAACTAAAGTGTAAATATTTTAATAAATAGGGCATATCAACCTTGTTTACCAGTCGGTAATATAAGCACTATAGGCGGTTAGTTTTGCTACCTAGTGTCTCATCTAATAGTTAAAATAAGGTAAGATTTAATCCCAACAGATGGCGTTGTAAACAAAATTTGCGAATGCATTTCTAGTTCTCCACCCTATCGGCAAACAGTTTGCCGTACTTTGTTGCATCAAATTGCTGTATGGCGGCATCTGTCTGAGTTCGCCGGTAGTGTGAGGGAATATTTAGTTCACTGCAGTTTTCTCTTCAGTGCATGCTTCAGTAGTGATTTCCTACGATTTAATTTTACCAGATGGCAGTACATACAATATTACCTGAGATCCTGACACATTTGACAAATTAATACAATTTATATCTGTGAGTGACCTATTTAATAAAGATTACAAATTGTAATTTTCTGTTTAAGTCGAGGGTTACAGTGATAGATTTGTTAATGTAGATAGAATACGGGGATGGTGTGTAGTCAAATTTGAATGATATTTTATAGAATTGTACAAATAGTGGATGTCGTTACAGAGATGAAATTATTAAATTTATTATCGAATTCATGTCTTTTTTAAAAATTAATTCCAACTACTTTGTTACTTTTTTGTACTTTTAATTAAAATGACAAGGGGACGTGTCATTTTAATTAAATAGATTACCACGACGCTCTAACATTAAAACAAATGTTCTGACCAAATCGGAAATATTTGAAATAAGAATTTCACATATTAGAACTTTTTGAAGAATGTTTCGAATCAAAATCAAAATCAAATAATTTATTCAGAAATTAGGCCTTCACAGGCACTTTTTCACGTCATCACCAAAGCTACAAACTACTAGCATTTCGGAACGACCACTGCTGAGAAGAAATGCCGAAAGAAACTCATTCAAACAGTCAAGTGTTGGTCCCTATTATGCCAGAAGGGCTTACCATTTTTTAAATATATATCTTCTACATCACTTCAACTCAAACTTACATTTTATATATTTGTAACTTACAGCTCGAAAGCGACACGAGGGTTCTAGATAGACAGTGTTTATTACGGACTTATTTAGTATACTTAGTGGGAAAACTGTCATGCCAGTTGTCAGATGATAAGAAAAAATACATATATGTTTCTTAAACTGCATTTTTAATGCACATATTTGTAATGATCGTAAAATCCCTACGTGTAAGATTTGTTAAATATAATTTGTCAATAACTCTGCATAGTCTCACTTTCCTTCAAAATTGTCGACTTGTAATTTTTACCACATAGGGCCCTAGTATTATAATTCTATAGTTTTTTTTTTTAATTCTACAGAACAATGGCGCATATAGCGCTAAGAATGCTTCGTATTCGACCATTTGGTTAGGAATCCGAATAGGAATATCCTATAGACACTATAGGTACGTTGCGTCGCAAGTCTTTCAATTTTGCCTGTCACGGCTCATGTAGTCACATCAAATACGTAAATTGAATCGTTGATCAAACGCCATTGTCAATTCAGTGTAAGTAAATCATGGTGTACCTATTAATTCATAGTGTGAATACACTGATACATTAGTGGTAGACCTTAATTGGCAATACGTGAAGGCGTCAATGTCACGCAAGTGAACTTAACAGTATGCCAGTTTCAGTTATAGTTTCACAGATGACAATTGTGTTATTATAAATAAATAAATATAATAGGACAAATCATACACATTGAGCTAGCCCCAAAGTAAGTTCGAGACTTGTGTTATGGGATACTAACTCAACGATACTATATTCTATAACAAATACATATCGGGCCAATCAGAAAAATATCATTTTCCATCATGACCAGACCGGGATTCGAACCCGGGACCACTCGGTTCAGAGACAAGCACTTTACCACTACGCCACCGAGGAAGTATTCTCTATTGGTTGATAAATTAGGAAATAATTAGGCCACATTTATAATATTTAATACACCGATTTTATTACTAAATTTTGTTTACATCTTTCATATTCGGTGGCGTAGTGGTAAGGTTCTTGCCACTGAACCGAGAGGTCCCGGGTTCGATCCCCGGTCGGGTCATGATGGAAAATGATCTTTTTCTGATTTGCCCGGGTCTTGGATGTTTATCTATATATGTATTTGTTATAAAATATAGTATCGTTGAGTTAGTATCCCATAACACAAGTCTCGAACTTACTTTGGGGCTAGTTCAATCTGTGTGTTTTGTCCTAATATATTTATTTATATATTTATTATTTATTTATTTATTACCCCAAATGGGGCTTGTAGCCCAATGGACAATGTGACCAATTAGCGTTCCAGGGTAATAAATGCTAAAAAAGGCCTAGGGCGGTAAGTAATTAAAAAAAAAACCACTTCACATCATACTGGCAATAGATATCATGCATTCAGCTCAATGACCAAAGAGGTCGCTTCGCAATTCAGCCTTGTCTTCGTATTCAAATAAAAAACAATTTTAAATAGGTATCGAACGGCGAAGCTCAGTTTCGTTTTTGAACAATAAAAAAATTAATAAGTTATTTACTTGGTTCTTTTTAATGAGAAAAGGCGGGAATAGAAGACAGTAAATTTTAACTAAGTAATAAAATGTTTTACAAGAATGGAACGCCGGGTTTTTTTTTACTTACCTCACAATCGAGATATAAAGCAGAATAGTTAACTCTGTCGAGTAGTTAAATCAGTAGGGTCAGTCGGGTGCGTCAATTGCACCCTCGAACTATCTAAAAAACTAAATATCTCGGGCTGCAATTGATGCCTTACAGCCCTTGGCTACATTTTTATGTATTTTAAGAGTAAAAATTATTTATTTCCTCACAAAATATACATACAAGTAACTTAAAACATAACGCAAACCTTAAGCTAGATATTTTGCGAAGACTGGTGCTTGAAATAGGCTGAAATGAATTTTGAATGCAGTATTTTCAGATGAAGCACCTCAATCCGGACAAACTAAGAATTTTTAGGAATTTGGAACAAATAGTTTGGATACGAACTGAAATAAATTCCTTATTGGTCTCCCGTCTGATCGTGTTCTTGGTTCCTTCCACAGCAATTGAGCATCGAAGCCGTATGGTAGGCCGAAGGGTACGATGTAAATAAATCCTGTATCTAACCCCCTTTTTCCCTTATCTATTTTGACGTTGTGCCCTTGAAAAGCGTTCAGAATCAGGTGTCAAAGTAAAATAATAATAAGACCCTAATGCTCGGAGTGTGTTTAATAATTTACACTTAGTTTTAAACTTGCCTTTGATCCACCGAGAGTTAACATTTTGGGACAAATTTAATTGAGGTCAAACATGCGTTAAAATCTATCTATACGAGCGAGTCAGTGTTGTCCGTCGGCAGTGGCTATTGCTATAGAATCATAAAAATACATGTTGCGATTTAACATAATAAAACTTGTAAGAAAACTTGTAGAGTATTCTGTAGTATTTTTTTGATGTCGCGTGGTTTTCGTGTTTAAAACAATATATAAAAATGTTATGGTGGCACTAATGTGCGGATAGATTCGCAGTCCAGTCCATTAGAAGCCCAGTGTTAAGGGACACAAAGCCTTGTAGCTGATAAGGAACAATAACATTTCTAAGGAGGGTCGACTTCAGACAGCCGGCTGGTTGGAAAACTTTCAAATTTCCATGTATATTTTTATGATGATATACCCCGGGCTTCACCGCATCACAGCTGCGAATGCTGGGAACACGCGATATAGAGAGAGTGTGGCTAAATCTAATAGTTGAAAGTTAGTTTGCTATATCGCGTTAAGTACATCAATTCCCAGACAAGCCGGAATAGACAACTGGCGCAAATGTACATTCAACAGCACATCGAGTTACCATGCATGAACCTCTATGGCGCGGTAATAGCGGAGAGTTTGCAATGAATTTGGGTAGGTTGATACGCTGTCGTCTGTACAAGGAGACCCGGCCCCAAATAAAGTGCCAGAAGGTGTGGATGGCCGAAGACGAAAATCGCATCGTAAATGATCATAATTTTTGAAATTTGTTGAGAATTAAATTAATACTTGAGAAAAGTCTCATTCACCGAGATATATAGTTACTCGTAAACATGTAATTTTATATCAAATGATTATTATCTTAGAACTGAATTATATTGAATGAGGATACTAATCATACTAATTACTGTTTAATGAATGAATTGAAACGTAAAGGAGCTAAGTACGTAAAGAGAGATAATAGAGAGACTTATTGACGCGTAACATGCTTTGTTACTCTCTTTTATTGACTCGAATGAAGCAGATCGCAGCAGCCTTTAGAAAAAGCAATAATAACACAACAGAATAGGGTAGATGCCATTTTGTTTTTATTTTAGTGACTAATCGAAGGCCCTTACATTATTAGAGATACCTGTGAAGAAAATACTAAGAGAAATTATTTTGTGATATGACAATGCTTTCAAAGATATGACAAAAATAAAATTACATATCTTTACAGTCGCCCAAATCCTCCATATTAAATGAGACTAAAACGTGACGTAAAATTAGAGTAAATATCAAAGGGAAAAAGTGTTCGGCGGTAGCTACCTTAAATATTGCATTAATGACTTATTAATAAAAGTTGTTATAAAATTTCAGGTTTTTAACGATGATTTTGACTTTTCAATTGACTTTTTAATCAACTTCAAATCTACGTATTGATCCAGCTGCATTGTTACAGTCTATAAATTATCAATGATCTAAGATATATATCTATATTATCTAGACTATGCAAAATTTTTTACGATTTTCTGACCTTGTCATCTACCCTATAGATTACCTATAGATATAGATTAGATTTCCATCTAATAGTAAGTAGTTTAATTCATAGTATAGTAGTAGTATTAAACCAGATACCTATTTCTATGTAAAAAAAAACAATAGTTTCCAATGTGGCCGAAGGGAAAATAACCAATAAAAATAGTAAAGTTTGTGGTTAATAAAACTGCAACACGCAACATTTACGACCAAATCCAAGACCAAATCTCCTAGATTTGTGGTGCTTCCCCCATCTGATGCCCACTGGTGGTAGATCACGAACATCGTTGTGTCCTGAAAATCAAAAACACAAATACAATTAGTATTGCTCGATTTCTGATTACTAACACATTATTGCTCGATTTGTATGGAATGTCGAAAAATGAAACACGATTTTTCTGTCTTTAAACACATTTTCTTTTGTATTTCCGATAAAATCGATAAATAGAACACATATAGCCCGTTGTCTAATATTGTAAAAGATTTTGTTCTTCGAAACTCGATGGTCTATCGAGCTATATCTATAAATCATTACATAGTATAAAACAAAGAGAAAGGTTTACGTGTACTTAACATGTATTATATTACACCCGTGTCAAGCTGGGTGTAGTAGGTATTATATAATCTGTAATCTAGGTCTGATTTTGATGAAGAGCAGATGACATGTTAACGAGGATTGAAAATAGGCATATAAATTATCCCGATATTCTGGCGGGGGAAAACCATGCGATACTATAGCCCTACTTTATTGAATAAATTAAGTGATGTGGCAATCCACATCACATAATTTATTCAAAGTTTTCTGATATCTTGGTTATTAGCCGATATCAACAGCCATTTAGGCTAATATTAGTGACTAGACTAGGGGTAATTTTGAGATAAAATATAGCATATAGCTAGTTTGGACAACCCACCATTCTAACGGTGAAAGAATTTTTTAAATTGGTTTGGTAGTTTCGGTGTTATGTTCAGTGTCGGTAGTTATGTTTGAGGCGGGATTACCCGCCTCAAACATACTAACTCGCAGACGCTAACTTCTTTATAATAATAGCATGGATAGTTAAATATTCGGATATATATTTTCTCTGTCTATAGGTATACTTAGAATGTTTCTATCATAAACAAATGTGTGTTACGTTGAATTTTTTAAATAAACAGTGACTGAAGCAGAACGTATTCGGTTGGCGGTGCACTTTTAGGTATTTGAAAAATAACAAAACTGCATTCACTGCTTGTGAACACGTTTCCGTTTCTAGTTTGTATTGAACTTGTAGAGTATCGCCAGCCAGATGCATTTCTACCTTACATAAAATTGCAATGTGTGAAGAATATTTTAACTTTTCCTTTTTTGAATAAGTACGTAATTCTGGACTAAAGTAGGTACCTTATGTGTTCGATTAAACGTTTTTTTTTTGCATTCGGCACAGTACCAATCTATTACTTTTTCTGTATTTTATTTTTAAGAACCGAATATAACTCATGTCTGATATCTTCAAATTGAATGTAACATTGTTTTGTTTCGAGAAAAAGAGATTGAGACAGTTTAATTAAATGTTTATCAAGTTTGTGTTCCAGGTTTCTGCGCTGAAATTTTTCCGTTTCCGTTTTACATGATCGTGCCATTCGCACTGTCAGTTTTTTGTTTTCCACAAAATTGCAAAATGACTTTTCAAAGATTTCAATTTATTTTGCGAGACGGATCAAATAACTTTTTTATGTTGTACACAAGTAAGAATGAGAGAAGTCATGCGCGGACAGGTTCGATTGATTTTCTGTTAAAATTTAAATTTTCTGAAAAAGTTGTGAATCGTTAAGTTCGGCAATTGTCAATGGTAGACTTACGAACTGCCGACGGCGTCGCTGCTCTGCTAATACGGAGAAAATTACATTTCAACCGACATCTTTTATATTCTTAAGAAGGATTTACTATTTTGTATGATTTCAACGTGATCTTCGAAAGTTTAATTTCGTCGCCGCGGGTCAAGTAGCTTTGCAATACTGCACAATAGATCTGGAATATTAACAGCACTGCATAAAATCTCAAATAAAATACAGTCGATTACACTTATTACATTTCAAATTCTATAGCTCATCAAAAAAAAACATTCAAGATATTGTTAGAATAAGTATAAGTTTTTTTTTTTCAAAAATATCATTATTGACCCAAGCTTTAATTGCCGTCAGTGTAATCTTGTTGCTTTCAATAAATGACATGAGAATCATGACCGGCAAACTGTAGGAGTGTCCTTCGCATAAAATCAACATAAAAAATCACCATTTATTCAGAAGTTAGGCCTTCACAGGCAGTTTTTCACGTTATATTCTAAATTAAATGATACGTTTACCAAAGCTACAAACTACTAGCATTTCGGAACGACAGCTGCTGAGAAGAAATGCCGATATAAATGCCATAACATAATATTGCATTATCATTCAAACTAAAAGTGTACGTACCAAATTTCAGGGCAATTTGTTCAAGATAATAAGCTTCAAAATTGAGATTAATTGCAAGATTCCACCAGGACAAACACAGTTAACTTCATAGAACTTTCTACAACATTCTTCAATGCAAGTGAAATAAAAGCTTGTTAAAAATCAGAGATTTCCCGCCGAAAACACGAAACTTATTACTACGCTAAATGTTCTACCGTGTAAACCGTTTAGCGGCAGTTTAACTTGAGTTTATTATTTAACTTGCAAACATGATACAATGGGTAGCGAAACTCAAAGAGAAACCGGCAAATGCTATTAAACCGTTCCTGATGCGAATACGAATTATATTTAACATTTCAGTATTCCCTGAAATTCTCACAAATGAAATTTTCCATTTTACGTCATGAATTCTGATTTTTTATTAGGCAACGGAGAAGCGCTGTTGGTGGCCCGTTGGTTAAGTCCGCATGTGATCGAAAGGTTACAAGTTCCAATCGTACTTGTGCCAAACGAGTTTTTGTTTTCATAGAACAACAGGGAAAGTTCCGAATGAAATTGTAGTCAAATTGTGACAGTGGAATATGTTATACTCCATTGTTGAATCACCTCGATAGGGAAGTACCTCAACAAGTTGTTAGACAAATTACAAAACCCCTGACTTTCAACATTCATTTCGCTACAACTTTTGAACGGCTGAACCGATTTTGACCAAACATATATAAGAACCACCGCAGAAAAATTGACCATCAAATAAAAAAAAACCGTAGTCAAATCGGTTCACCCGTTGATAAGCTACGGTGCCACGTACACAGACAGACAGACACACTTAGCGGTCAAATTTATGACACCCTCTAATTAAAAATTAAAACCCTCTTTTTGCGTCAGGGTTTTAAATTATCAGCATCAATATTTTCACCAGGCATTGGTGTAAATTTTAGAGGTTACTCTCAAAATGCCTATTTAAAGACAAGGGCATCTTCTCTTTAAATAGGCATTTTGAGAGTAACCTCCAAAACTGAAACGAGCTGCAAAATGAAATCGTGGACCTACCTGTCTCTGAATATCATGAATTTCTGATTGAAATCGATATATTAATCACATCGGTGTGACCGATGTGATTAATATATCGATGTAGCGGTGGTGTGGGTGTGGAGGCTGTCTGGACAAGATTGGTTTTCATGATTAAAATACAACCCCTATTTTAGTAAGATTGTATTGATTTTCAGTAACAAGGCGCCACGGTCGTGCATTGGTATGCAGCCGTCTGCCGCAAATATCCGTTTCGCCAAATGTGCGTGTGGTCTGAGGGCCCACTTCTTGAAATTCTATTGAAATTATGCTTAGGATTTAACTGTTACATAGTTAAATGTCACTTTTGCTATTTTTAACTGTAGTAGTTGGTACTAGTTTTCTCTTAATTGGGAACGATTATTTGGGTTGAATTTCACGAGGTTTTGAACTGTGTCGCGGGATATCATTAGTGTTTATTAAATTTTACCATACACAGTAATCAATTATTTTAATTATACTATTTTATAAATAAGTCAAGTACTAGTACAATGGTAATTTTAAAATTTTTAATTTTTTTTTTAATTAAAAAAATCCTTATAGAAAAAAAAATAGCACACTAATGAAACGCTACACGCCGCATTCAAACGCTTGTGAAATACACCCATTTATTGAATAGAAATTTTTTTACCTACTATAATATAATATTATATTATAATATTATTTTATTTCAAATAAAGTTCGTTTCGTTACATGAAAAGCTGCGGCGAAGTTTGTGGAGCTTCCTTTTTTCTACACTAATTGCTAGCGGCTCAAATTTAATTGGTAAACTTAGATGTAATAACTTTACCGACATCATGAACTTATTTAAATATAGTCTTCTTGGATTGTGTCGTATGGAAATTAACGAGAATTACAAAAATAAAATTATGACATTTGTTCTGATGACAATTACGATTGTATACGAGACGAGATTTGTATGCAAGAGTTTAGTCTTTATAGTATAGAAGCACAAAAGAGCAGGCAGTATACTTGCTAATTCTCTCGCGCAGATTGTTAGAGTCAATCATTGTTATGATTTAAGCCCATCATACAGCTAAACATGGCGTTTAAGTTTAGCAACTCGGCTCTGTCCTGATACCCTGAACCTGATAATTTTTAATTTATTTTAATTATTATATTATTAATTATTAGTTTTATTACGTGTATTAGTAGGATCAGCGCTTTTCGATGGTACAGTGTGCGTGTTAGTCGAACACTGACTTTGCACCACAGATCTTGTTAATTAATAGCGGAATCTTGATTAAATTAAGGAGTATCTATATCAAAAGGCAAATCAATACATACAGCCATATACTAATATGATAAATCTAATAGTGTACTTTACATAAATAGGCAATCAGTTAGTCAGGAAAAAAATGAGGTTTTTTTTACTGAATTTTTTTCTAGTGACTGTAAAATTAATTCATTCATTGAAATTCTTGTGAAAATATTGGTTATCTAATAACTTTTATTACGCTTTTTAACCCCCGACGCAAAAAGAGGGGTGTTTTAAGTTTAACGTGTCTGTCTGTGTATCTGTCTGTGGCATCATCGTAGTTCCCAAACGGATGAACCGATTTTCGTTTAGTTTTTTTTTTTGTGTCATATATAATTTTATTTCGAATGTATTTAGCGTTTCTTGAAAATTGGTTCAGCCGTTCAAAAGTTGTAGCGAAATGAATCGAGGGGTTTTCAATTTATCTAACATATAAACATGTATGTCATTTTTCCTCTAGTCTCAGTTTCCTGTCAAAATGTCATGTTCAGTTGACTGCCAACAGCACATAAACCCAACGAAATTCATTGCAAACTCACCGCTATTACCGCGCCATAGAGGTTCATGCAGTGTACACCTAACTTGATGTGCACTTGTCTGTACACTTACATCAATTCATCCATCTGTTTTTCAGGGCCCCTCTTCCCCTATTATGTCTCTTCGTTGCAAATATGTCAAAATGTTTCAGGTTGAAACTGAATAACAGTGGTTTAAAGCGTCTGGAGGTAACTATGTGACCACCGCTCTCGAATAAGCAATGTCTGTCCAATTGCGGTCACAAATATGCTTTTGCTGGAAACTAGAATACCAGTACCTATACTGGATAGCCATTTTTATGCTATAATTAGGATAGTTTTAGCTTCAACATTTTATTGGGCTATTTTACACTTAGCTTAAAATTACAAATTTTAATAGAACATTGCAACACTTGTAAACATTTTTAAAAGCAATGATCAGAATGGAAATTTGAAAAAAATGGAATGGTCAAGGAATTTTTTCAACTTTTGCTGTGGAGATACCAAGGGGGTGATAGGGTTTTGCTTGCAAACACGCTTTTTCAGTGAAGATAAATTATTTTGTGTCACAAAAATAATGTGACGAAAAGTTAGCACATCTATTTTTCTTTGTTCAACCACGACCTGCCGGTCTATTGATTTCGCGACGCGATTCGAGGATCTGTTTGTGGTTTGGTGCATAATGAATAAACCACAAACAAACTGAATTCAAACGCAATGCCAGAACAGGTACGCTTTGATAATTAACGGAGTTGTAGAAAGGAGACTACCGAAGGTAAACTTAGTGAGGTACCAGTACCTATAGGCAGTTGATATACTCGCGTGTGATGTAAGGAACAAGAGCTACTTCCAGTTATTAGTTCAAAAGTCCACACGGCTAATAATTACAGTTACGAGATGGAAATGTTGTTGAGATGTGTATGTTACCGTAAAATTGTGAATTGACGCCCAAGTTATAATATCTCGCGTTGTAAACTGCCGATAAATTTGCGAAAAATTTGCCGAAAACAGCGATGCGCGTTTTTTCCATGGTCGACATTGAATTTCACGTCATTTAGATTTTTTTTATGGCAGTTTATCATTCGATATCATACCTAGCTATGTTAAAAATATATATTTATATGTATAATTCCAAGATAGATAAAGTAACGATGTTTACAATTCTATAGTGAAAGTTTTTTTCTCCGTCACATGCTCACTTGTTCTCGGTTTTTTCGGCTGTTACGCCACGAATACGTGCTAAATTAAAAATTCGGTCTGCGACGATCTTTAACACTCCGTCTGAATTCCGGGTTCTAGATGATAATACATTTTCGGTCACTCATCGAAGGGCGAGCGTGCGACCCTCTGCGCCATGCGCGAATCGATTGATGTTCGATCCGGTTTTAATTGAAACTTACCTAATTTCCGCATGGCGACAACGTCGACTGCTAATCAGTTTGTCACATGAAAGTATAATTATAAGGATAAGAATGAATAATAATTTATTTATCTCAAATTACATGCATACTACAGTACCTAGATTCCAGATAGATAGACCAGGCTAGCATGTGTCATGGGTATCAAGGAGAAGTAGATACATTTTACATAAAAAAACTTAGGATAGGTATTTAATTCAGGTAGGTGGCTTATGGTAATACAGTCGATATTCGAGAAATTTAAGATAGATTGATTTGACATATGGAGTTTAATTTAAATGGGCGCTTTTGCGCGTGGTTTCCTCACATCAAAAAGTATCTTTAATTGCCTTCTACTCGTAGCTGTAGCATGCGGACCAATTGCGGTAAAAATTTGTAAATGTCTATCTTTAGTTCTACAATTGTCACCGCACCAAAACTCATCCCAATGCAATGCTCCGTTTCGACGTGAAAGAAAACTCAACTTCACATTTATAGTTTTCGTATGGATCTATGGTTCTCTGAGATAATGTAGCATTATAATGCGGTAATAATAGTACAATTGAAAGCGATGTAATACTCCTATTTGTGGACTATCTTGATCCACTGTTTATCCACGGTAAACACGGTGAAACTCTTAAGTCGATTTAAATCGGTAGCGTAGCATGGTACCCGTACACTCTTGTGCCATACTGATCTTAGAACCCGAACAGTTAGGAATATTCTTTCTTATAGACGGGTGCGGTTCCTTAAGAAGGCTGCGTTAACCACTTCTCATCAACTGGACCGCTGACCTGCTTCTTTACCTGCTTGGTACCTGCACCTGCAGCAGGTACAGACCTTGTACCTGCTGCTAGTACAGAAGAAATACATCGACAAATCACACTAGCCTCAAAACAAGTTATATATAATAAGTTCTAGTGTTGTTTTATGGGGTACTAATTCTTTACTATATTTTATAACGTCGTAAGTATATTAGATAAAGAACGTCGAAGCTCCAAGTCAATTTAAAAATACTGTTTTGACTTGACCTAACCGTGTGTCGAAGCGGTTTCGGGTGACAGACCGACGCGATGACCATTAGGCCGCAGAAGTCATCAGAGTATGAGAGTAACTATGAGTGATGAGTATGAGACAGTAGACCCGCGAGTGCCCCTGACCTTAGATGGCCTCGGTGCACGGCACTCTCTTATCCATAGCTACGCTACAGATCCAGACGCTCGGTCTCCCTAGATAAATTGTACCGCTTGAAAAGCAAACTAAACTCCCAAAGCCTTTTAAGCTTGCCTCTAAAGATGTTTAAATGTATGTGAATTCATAATGTAACTGAAATTTTTCGACGATAACTACTCCTGATATATTCAGCGAAGGAAAACGGTTACATACTGGAGATTCTTCCCATAGGAGATGGATTAACAACCTGTCTTTATTTAATCTCAGTTCCACCAATAAGACAACCACAAAGCCAGACGTGGCATTCTAGTTACGCAACCCTTTTCTAAATCTACCCCGTAAGAGACGTGATAATGTTCAGTGATCAGCTGCAGCCCGCAAGTTCGCCCGCGGTACCGTAGATATTGACTCCGGGTAATCAATAATTATATTTATCCCAAAGCTTATCAATATTGACACCGATAGATAGAAACAAAGATAGGCTTCCGAATTTATAATTGAATAATATGGAACTATGGATGTATCTCAATAAAAAGAAAACGTTCGTTAAATCGTACATAGTCCTTAAATCAATACGGCTCTTGCTCTCCAGCACAGCTTTGTATCATTGTAATCCATACCAATGGCGCTGATGTGTATGCATTCAAACACCTTAGGTAAAGATATGATCTTTTCTAATACCGCTGTCTAGCAGGATTACACAGGACCATATATTTCTTTTATCTGTGCACACTACGATGTTTTCTTCAACGCAAGCGGTGGGCAACTATATGTATGTCAGATTATCATAAAACCTCTTGTGGCACGTGTACGATTCCAACCTTTATCGCCTAACCTTCAACAACGCCTCAGCTATCAAATGCATGTTTTGTAGAAAATATACTATCAATATTTTCTACAAAACACGCTTTAGGTACTATTGGAGTCTCGGCTATGCATATCGGTGCTCTGAAATATATTTTGTCCCACGCTTGATAGGTCCTATAACGTTTACAGTAACTGTTTTGATAAGTGACATCGTTTCGTGAGAAATGTTTTCATAACAATATTTGCAAGCAATATTGCAGTAGCTTCCGCCAACAGACAAACCGGAATTAAATACATATCTACCTAAATAAGTGCTAAAATAGTGATAATGTTAAATTAAAATCAGTGATCAAAAATACAATAAACATAACAGTGATATGAAAGTAGTGCGGTGTAACAATGGACAACATGAGACGCGGCAGAAGAATCAGATAGAACTGAAACGATGTTGATAGTGTTGTGAGAAATTGTACGATGCTAAGTAGGTGGAAGAGCAAGGACAAGTCGGAAAAGTCCGGCAAGTCTTCAAGTTCCAGTGGGAAGAAAAAGAGAAAAGGAAGGGACAATGGTAAGTGATATGTTTATGTGTATAGTGAGATAAAGTGTTCGACTGAAAGTCATCATTTTTAGCTATAGCCAATGAGGGAACCTATCCGATCGAACCATTTTTTTATTTTTCTTGAACTGTATCTAACATCACACTGGGTACAACTCAATTTGATAATACTACTTTGCTTAAAGATACTCAAGGTCTAAAATCAAAGATTATGATGTGAAATGGCGTTCCACCAGAACAAAGCAGACGCAGCGAACCAATCACAATATAGGATCGTTACGCGACAATGTGATTGGTTTGCTGCGTCTCACATCGAAAACTTTCAACTGTCGATACCGAATGACATTGTCGCACTACGATTGTCAATTGTAATCGGCAGAAGCACATTCATATCTAATTAACGTCAATTTGGACTGTGGTTCGAATCGGAAATCAAAGGTAAATCGATTCGCCTAATTGGCAATGTAATTCGATGAAATCATTAAGGCCGCATCGCAATCAATAACACGTGCGGCCGCGGGGTGTACGAGTCAATAGTACATAATGCATACGGTACAAAAGGCGCATCGGTCTACCCAAATTCAATACAAATAAATATACTCAATCACATTTATACGCAGTAACCTTTTGAGTATGATTATTATTTATATGGCATAGCATAAAATTTCACTCATTGGAGCATATATATATATATATATATATATATATAATATAAAAATTTTTTTTTAAAGAAAGTTGTTCTTCGCTATTTCCTTCAGGGAGGTTCTGGACAATATTATATGTGAGTTTTTTTTATCAATAAGGATTTTCGTTTTAAGCTGAATTTTGAGAAACAGAGATAAAGTCGTTTATTCAAAATATAAAAGAAACACACACACACACACAAAAATAAAGACGTAAAGAAATTAAGATGACAAAGAAAATAAATTAAATTGAGGTCGTGGCCGTATGTCACAGTGATACAAATGGACAGTACCTAAGTTTGATTTTAGAAAGAGCCAGCCTTTGCCCAAAAACGAAGGATCAAAGCTAAGATGTTAAAAATAAATAATAATAATAAAATAAATAAATAAATATATTAGGACAAATCACACAGATTGAGCTAGCCCCAAAGTAAGTTCGAGACTTGTGTTATGGGATGCTAACTCAACGATACTATATTTTATAACAAATACATATATAGATAAAAATCCAAGACCCGGGCCAATCAGAAAAAGATCATTTTCCATCATGACCCGACCGGGGATCGAACCCGGGACCTCTCGGTTCAGTGGCAAGAACCTTACCACTGCACCACCGAGGTCGTCAATAATAAATAATTCGAGGTCGTTAATAAAAAATAATTAACATGTAAAGATTGGTAACATGTTGAAGTTAGACTCAAGAAAATACCCACTGATTATCTAAAATACGACACGGCGACGGCTCTTGAAGAGCGACTGACATATGGCGTTGTGATTTCAGCGAATCAGGGCATCCCTAATGAATACTAATAAGCTGCAAACGTACGTACCTCAGTCCAATCATAAGCTAATTAACGCGGAGGAAGTTGGGGAATGGAATTTTGACCGATAATGATAATATATTATTTAATTTCGTTACACGATTCAGAGGAACGTGAAGTTATAACGTGCTTATTAAGATTGTTTTTTTTTTGGTTTTTTTTTTTTTATTATTTTTCTCTTCTTTTTATTTTTACTTTCTAAATACGTAGCCGACGATTATGTGTGAAGAGAGTGCTGAAACTAGTGAGATTTGTCAATATTATAGAGCTAGAGCATCCGTGGGAAACAGACGTAATAATGTATATTGTATACTATGAAGTCTGTGTTTCGATACCAGGGCGAAGCATATTAGTATGAGGGTCTGTTAAAGATCACTTTCTGATAAAATATCACATTGTATGTGATCTAACAGATTAATTATCTGAATTGAAATAGGCCCAAAATGAAACGTTTTAGCTGTAACATTAATGTGTTCACCAACTGAAAGGTTTTACCCTTGTTTCAGAAGAAGACTGGCACGGAGACGGAAACCGGATGGATGGTGAGTGCTTTATAAATATCAAAAAGAAAAAAAAAAACTATGAATAGGTATGTCTAGGTTCAAAACAATGCACGTAATGCAACGTCCGATGAAATGTGAGTATTATGAAAAACCGGAGCGAGTCGCAGAATAGAAGTTCACGCTGGCCAACTTGACGTGCTTGCCTCATATTAAAAAGTTCTTCACAGTCTAAAAGGGCCGAATATGTTCTTAATATTACCGTATACGGATAGTATCGTGTCAAGAACAGATGGGCCACGTTGTAGTTGTCAACGTCTGTAACGTGGCGTGCAGGGACTATTTTCATTCATCAGGGTTCGGATTTTTAAAAAATATCCAAGCTTTGATTCTTAATACATGTTATTACACAATTATTTTCTAATAGTAAATGATGCTTCCGACATGTGTTAAGGATATGAGCTGTGCTGCAGTTATGTGTGCTACGGATGTACGGATGTGTGTCTCGTTAGGTGAACAGTCATATAGCATATCGAGACTATTGCTTACCTAACTATACGCCGAAGGCATTTTATTCCACTTCACGCCTCCGCTCTACTGCACTCTGCTCCGTGGAAATCTCTGATCGAATGATACGTTTGACTGCACTGTTTCAATTTTCATATTCTGTAAAGACAAGATAACATTAAGCTGTTGTTTTATGATGCTTATATCTCGCTTATGTGTATCGTCTACTGTGCTGCATAGTGCTCTAAAATTGTTTTAAACGAAGGATTTCTGTAATTACCAGCGGGAGCCTATAATTTGGCTTTTTATATAACCCGTTGATATATATCTAGTTTTAAGAATAAAAGCTGTTGGTTCTGCTTGTAGATTTTTTGAAGGTTTCACATGTTTATGTATTACATTTGAAACCTTCAAAAAATCTAAGGATATTTATGAAATGAATTCGATTGTTTTGATTGCGATTGTGATGATTCGAATTGATAGTATGTAGGTTTCTTTAAAATATTGTTCGGACACCCAAGACACCTCCGATATAAATACAGATATCACGTCTTTATCTCTTACGGGGCAGTCAGAGCCAAGTTGAGAAACTCGAAGGCTACTTTTAGATGGATGGCGGGTTTATGGTGGAATTGGGTCTATCAAAGTGACAGGTTGCTAGTCCACCGCCTATGTAAATAATCTCGAAGTTTAGGACTTTCCCTTGATTGACTTTTACAATTGAGAATAAATAAAAAACCTGAAATAATACATACTTTTTATCCCGAAATTCCCACGTGAGCGAAGCTCCGGGGCGCAGCTAATAAAAAAAAAAGTACCCATCTGATCCCACCAAGGACAGGGCATAGTGAGACTGATTAATTGTAACATGCCGACATACCTATGTTCAACAATAAATACATTTTTAATTTGATTGCGTGAGAATCGGGACCCAGAATGCTCCATATGCTCCATTTTGTTAAATGAATGGCGGAACTGATATTTAAAATTGATCGGCCACTATGTTGTCAGCAACCGTAGCTCTTCTACATCGCTGGAGGTAGTATTATATTATAGTGTGTGTGTTTCCGCCCTAGAATAGGACACTACACATGGATGTCGTATGAGGCGACTAAGGGACTCATAGCTAGCTGAAAGGCAATAATAACGTACCTTAGAAGAGTTAACGTCAGATAGGGTTTTAAAATCACAGTATTATCTTCAAAATTTTTAGGGATTTTTACGCTTTGCCCGGCGTCACAGCCAATGCAATCTGGAAGACTGGTTGGTGGTATTAAAGACCGTATTATGGTGGGAAAGTTTTCATAAGCTCTCATAATTGTTTTAAACTAACAACAATATTGTTATAATATTGCTGATATAGTTCATGTATAAAGCATTCTGTAAAAATCAAATATAAAGTCGTTTTTACAGAATCTAGATTATCTCTGACTCTTATCCACATACAATTTACAGATTATGTTGAATCACGACTTTTCAAGCTAAAGCTACTACTAGCAATGTTATCAGCTATAACTTATTGAACTTTGAAATTAACACAATTTTTTACATACAAACTTCTTGAGACACACACAGAGTCAAACACTCATACTTAACCTTAACTCGTATGCATATTGTATCATCCAAGCATAAATAACTAAATACAAAATTAAAACAATACACGACCACACAAGCATACTCGAAAACGACACATCCGAACCACTTCCACCAAAATTTATCTCCTTATATCAATGATCACACAATGTTACCGTGGGCGAGTGTCCTGGAGTCCTGAAACACTGGATTTTCCTAGCTCAGGCTCCAGTCCACCCCCTCCCTTATTAAATACAACTGTTGTAATCTGAATTGTGGTGGAAATAAACAATTGTTTCTTTTCTTTTTCTTTTTATAATGTAAATTAAATGAGATAAAAGTTGTTTTTCGTGAAGCGTTTATGTGACGGCAATTAATACCTGTAATTTTCCTGGAGAGCAAGTTCCGTAAGGTGAAGGCTCGGTACAGTTAATAACATAATTAAGTGTCGATGTTCATGCCTCAAATTTGTACACCATCAATCATCGTGTTTCTGACTATTCCCCTCATGTCGACGCTAATACGTATTCTCTCCATTTCATTTCTTAAATGTGTATTAAAAATTTTCAAGACAGCCGTTGTACAAAAATACATGTATCTTTGTTGTATTAATTTTAATGTACGTACAATAAATTTAATACATTGTCATTATTTATATTAGGTCACTTAAAAAAAAAAAGAAACTTATACGGTTTGCTTCCACAGACAGAAATAATAAATAATAAATATATGACGACAAATCACACAGATTGAGTTAGCCCCAAAGTAAGTTCTAGACTTATGTTATGGGATACTACCTCAACGAAACTATATTTTATAACAAATACATATATAGATAAACATCCAAGACCCGGGCCAATCAGAAAAAGATCATTTTCCATAATGACCCGACCGGGGATCGAACCCGGGACCTCTCGGTTCAGAGGCAAGTATATTACCACCGCGCCACCGAGGTCGTCGAAAGTCGAGAAGGTCGAGAAATACAGATAACCAAACACACAGTTACCATCAGATCGCTCACCTACTTGGTAGTACAAAAAAAAACCTATGTTGTTGAGTGTACAAACAGTATAATGCAGTGTAGGTGGTTCTACCTGGTTAAACCTTCATCCCGCCCGCTGCAGTTGAAACTAAGTAATTAACTTGTTCATTATTTGCCAGAGAGGCTTCCGGAGAATGAAAAGGTACTGCTTGTGCGAATATTAAAAGTGTCAGTCAGCTTTATGATAATAAATAATTTATTTTGAGACATTTTTATATTCATAAAATGAAATAAATTAACAAAATCAAAAGAGCGTTAATCAAAATTAAAGAATGTAAAAAACGGAGTTTCCATTGTGATCTGAATAAATATGCCGAAATGAAATGTCTCCCAATTGTATACCTGGTCTAGCCATAAATATTGTAAAAAAGAAAAAAAAATCAAACGTAATATTTTATTTCTTATTAATAGTAACAGTGTTTATGGCCAGACTAAGTATACTTCGTGATTAAGATCACCTGAAATTCAGGATTATTTAGGAAAATGATCTTTTTCTGACTGGCCCGGGTCTTGGATGTTTATCTGTATATGTATTTGTTATAAAATATAGTATCGCTGAGCTAGTATCCCATAACACAAGTCTCGAACTTACTTTGGGGCTAGCTTAATCTGTGTGATTTGTCCTAATATATTTATTTTTATTTATCTATTTATAAAATATCATACTTTTTTTGAATAAAAAAGAATGAAAAAATATTCTTAAGTATTCTAATTTCCTGCGAATGGTTATGTAGATCCAAATAACATAACATAACTTTTTTTTTGCTAACCCTTATTATCCCACTGCTGGGCAAAGGTCTCCCCCATCCCCGAAATAACATAATATAAAATAACAAAATGTTAATGTGAATAACTTAGAACTATTGAAGAGGGAAGTGGTCGGGCCAGTCATTATTTGGCATAATGTTATCGAGTCCGCTTCATCCAAGTAAGTATGAGTGTGTTAACTTGATACCTTTGACGTAATATAACCGGCCAAGCAAAATATGATATATCGTCTTGCAAAACATTAAACTACTAGAATTTCTCACGGGAACAGTTCTTTTTTACGGGACAAAAGTTGCTTATTTCTTTAACTATATGCGAAATTTTAAAAAGATTGGTTGCATAGATAAAGCTCGCCAACTTTTATGGAAAAAAAAGTTATATTTTTTGTAATCTTGATCGTAAAGTTTTCTATAGCCGCGCAACGGTGTTTCACTCCCGTGGGAATTTCGGGATAAAAAGTACCCATTTGGGTACTGAGATATTAATTACTAAATTTAATAACAATCGGTCCAGTAGATAATGCGTGAACAGACCAAACAAACTTACTTCAGCTTTTATAGTTAATAGTTGTGATATATATTAGTTGGGGTTGGGATTGGGATTGGCACTAAGGGCTAACTAAGGGCTTTGGCAGCTGAAACATAACTATGTTATTCCCAAAAAGGTTTTAAAACCAGCTCGTAAAATCACAGCCGAATATTCAAAATAGCCTATTTTCCAATTAGTTAAATTAGATACTTTTTCTAATGTAATAAACAAAAAAACAGGAGCTTGTATGACAGTGATATCTTGTGACGTTCAAAATTTAAAGTGTAAAGTATTCCAAAATAGACTGGACAAAAAAATGTTAAACGCTTTATTGATAAACTGATGAATTAATGTGACATTTAATTGTCGTGTTTAATTCTTTAAATACCATCATGCATTTTATATTTTGTCCAGTCGAATAGTCAATTGTAAGGTTTATTATTTTTTTAACCTGGACCAGGGCTTCGCTGCTTTTTTAGCATGGAATACAACCGAGATGCGAGGATGTAAAACTTTTGTGATTAAATGAAAATCCGTGCAGTCGTTTTTGTGACAAAGGGATTGAAGCATTAGAGTACTTGTTTTATAATATGTAAGGAAGCACGTTTATGAATTGGCTTTGACCTGAGAATCCATACTAATTTTATAAATGGGAACGTCTGTCTGATACGCTTCCACTGCTTGCATTATCTGCCCTTTGCATATTTTGGGAATTAAAGTTTGGATATTCAAATTGATTGCCTATTCAGAAATTAGAATTTCACAGGCACATTTTGACGTAACATGTTAATATCATACAGCAATTTCTTAAAAAGCTACAAACTACTGTCATTTCGTAACGGCAATTGCTGAGACGAAACGCCGAAAGAAACCCATTTAAATGGTGTTAAAGCACTATCATGCCTGAAGGACATACCATTATTGGTTCTTACGTTTTTTCTAATAGAAGTAATCAAGTAGAAAAAAAATTGCACAAAAACCATGTTATGATTGTGATCTGATAGTGAGTGCTGGTACAAAAACAATAAATAACTATGTATAATTATTTAACCGACATCAAAAATAGAGATCATATATTTCAAATTTAAACACGGATATTACAAACGCACAAGATACATTTTGCCGTGACCTGGCCAGAAGACAAAAGCTGATAATAAAATTGACTGATAATATTTCATATAAATTAGTGCCACATGCGTTATTTACAGAATAATGTTTATTTCGCTCACACACACACACGCACTAATTTACATATTTTTAAATTAAGCTAAGTACAACTTACAAATGAAAATAAATTCATAAAATCTTCATAATTATGACCCATGTGTCTACTTGGAAGAATTTTTAATTATTCCGCACTGTTATATTTACCTTAGTATTTAGTCTGTGTATTTTCCTGTAGCTCTGTGTACATAAACTGTTAAATAAATTTTCGGCTTACCTTGTTATCCACATCAGCGTCACCCACTTTATTAGGGAAAACAAAAATATTTTGTCATTTTTTAACAAAGGTTTCTTTGGAATATAGCACAGCAACATTGTATTATTAAGTAATTATATTACTACTATTCAATTATTCTATTAAAATTCAAATTTCTCACACTAACATGGTTTAATTATTTAATAATATTTATATTTTTTAAAGTACCTATTAGCTTTTTCTGCATGTAGACGTTTTTATTTACAACATTTAAACAGGTTCATTGCAGCGATAATCACATTTAACTGAATAACAACACCAAATATGAATACACATTGTTAAGAATTCCTACTGTTACTGGTATTTAACCAATATTTTTAGTTTGAAATGCAAACAATTT
This sequence comes from Plodia interpunctella, assembly GCF_027563975.2. NCBI lineage: Eukaryota > Metazoa > Arthropoda > Insecta > Lepidoptera > Pyralidae > Plodia > Plodia interpunctella. The sequence goes on along the minus strand of NC_071324.2, from coordinate 1,017,053 downwards.
TATTCAGTCACAAATCAATATGGCGTCTTTCCGCAACCACAGATTTCACGGTCAGATTTACGTTTCCTGGAGTTATCGATCTAACTGTTGCACTTTCACATCATATGGTACTTATTTCTTCTCATAATAGCGTTGTTAATGCTAGTTTGTCTATAAATAAGACAATGTGTTGCGTCTAACTTCCCTCGTGTTGCATCAATGCATTCGTTTATATTTGGCGCGCGTACGGTCATCACGGCAGCCGTCGCGATACTAAGGACAGTCAAAATTACCGATGCTCTATATTCGAAATTAAAAATTATGAAATCAATTTGTGGATAATATTTATCATTGTTACGTGCCAATTTCACATTAAAAGTGTCTTCAATGATCATCCTTTAGAGGTTGTAAATTCATAGTAATATTGACTTTAAATTTGGGCACATAAAGTTTAGTTTCACAGGGATGTTAAATGCAGTTGTTACATTTAGGAATGGTTTGTTACAGCGGGATTTTAATTTTGAAATATATCTATTTCTTTCTTACACGCGGTGTTGGGATGAGACAGCAAATAGGCAACTATAGTTTGAGTTATATGTCTTATTTCTATACCTAGTAAACTGTAAAATTGTTTACTGTTTCAGTCAGAAAACGTGCGCGCTGTGGGAATGACCACAAACTCGCGTTTTTTTTTCGAAACTAAACTTTGCAATTTGTCCACTTAATTTTCTAACGAATCATCTTATTTTGATTTTGACATTTTTTCTTTAATTTCATAATGTTTAACCCTTTTAATTGTTGTTGTGCCAAGCGCACTGTAAGTATTTGTTTTAGTCATGGTATTTTTTGTTTAGCCATTATTATTTCTGTTAATTATAAAATTTCTGTGTAGTTTTGTGACAGTGATGGACGGACTTCGCCGGTGTCGGATAATGAGCTACGAGTTTTTTACGTAAATGATTTTAACGAAAATGTTGTACCAATCATATGTAAACCACCCGCGCGCTCGCCCCTAGTACTCCCGGATTTGAACTCGCTGTTTTCTTCAAGTTCGGAGTCATTATATGATCTAACACATACGAATATATTAGTACACCAACGTCACACAGTCTCTCCTCGGCCAGTGAGGAAGACTCGTGTGATATCACTTTATACGGCACGAAAGTGCCGACACTGGCTCCTGGCCGCGAGACCAAATTTACGCAGACACCAAGTCCGGACTTATAGCTAGAGGAGCAAGTTCATGGTAAGAATTTTCATCTTCTATTAGTCATACTGCCGTACACTCATCTATAACCGCTTTCCTACTTTTTTGTTTCCACTTCGCACGGCCATCGGCGTCCCTAGTTGTCAGTTGTTGTTCTTGAGATTACCACTTTGCCAGAGCTGACCCTGGCGGGAGGTGGGAGCAAGGAGCAATATTGCATTGGTATTTGTTCCCTACGTAAATAGCAGTGCACTGTCGTCTTTTCATTCAATTTCTTAAAATCATTTTTATATTACATTGATTGACAGAGGTCGTCGCAGCCTATGGACGCCTGCAACACGAGCGCTATGTTACCCTCTTAGTGGAAGAGGGTCTTTGTTATTATTAACTTTGTTCTTGTAAATACAGCAATGCAAGCACGGTTGAAACAGAAGAGAGTAAGGTACCCATACAGACGACCTTTGTACCAAGTTTTAACTTCTGAAATCGACAAATTGTCTAATTCTAAGTGGTTCCCATTGCTGGGCACAATGGAAGGACACTGGACTCTTTACTGGACATTAGACATTGTAAGAGACTAGTCTTTTGGACATTGTCAGCCTAAATTTAATATTTTAATGTTATAAAATAAATATATATATATTAGGACAAATCACACAGATTGAGCTAACCCCAAAGTAAGTTCGAGACTTACGTAATGGGATACTAACTCAACGATACTATATTTTATAACAAATACATATACAGATAAACATCCAAGACCCGGGCTAATCAGAAAAAGATCATTTTCCATCATGACCCGACTGGGGATCGAACCCGGGACCTCTCGGTTCAGAGGCAAGCACTTTACCGAGGTCGTCAAATAAAATGCATGACAAATGTAAAATAAATGACAGATGTAAAACAAAGTTTACCCAAATCCAACCCGTAATTGGGTAAAGATTTTATTGGCCACACAGTAGTAACAATAGATATATGAAATATTATTAAAAATGGGGCTACCAGTTTTAGTTTTGGAACTCAACAAGGGGACATCAACGGATGAACATAATTTTTTTATTACGTTTTAAATGCTGTATCTGAATGTGACCACAGTGGTTCCAATTTGGGTCTGGGGTATCCAGATAGATCAATCAATCAATAAATATATTTATGTCCATGAAAATAGATAGGTACCTACATAAAAAGGTGTTACATTTAATATACAATATGCCATATACTATATTTTATTATTATTCACCTATTGCGGAGGAATGCAAAATTACAAAATACTTTTACAATATAATTTAATTACAAGATCAAAATAAATGAATAAATAAGTAATAAATAAATATATTAGGACAAATCACACAGATTGAGCTAGCCCCAAAGTAAGCTCGAGACTTGTGTTACGGGATACTGACTCAACGATACTATATTTTAAACATCCAAGACCTAGAATCAAAACAACGGACTCATATTAAAAAATTAATAATAAACATAACCGACGGCTACAAGTTTCCAATTAGTGTAAATGTAATCTTAAAGAATCGATTTCAAAGACCTTTTTATCTGGGACGCGTAAACGTATCAAGATGAAGTTCGCATGAAATATTCGGGTCGATGGTCCCTTGAAGCTGTGAAAAAATCAAACTTGTAAGTCCGCGCGTTCAAAATATTATGGATACTGTTTTGCATTTCTGTTAATAAACATAAATACAATCTGAACACCACATTCGAATAACTTATCTATTTGTATTTATACGTTACGTATATGAATCTGTTATAGTTTAAGGATATATAAGGGTATATATCATGTTTCAAACACCGAAATAAGGGTTTACAGGAATTCTGTAACAGATGTAAAACACTTCATGTGTTACACTTATTAAAGATATTGTTTTTGAATCCCTGGCTGGCTCCAATTACCCAAACAATTTGTAATATTCTTATATCAGCATTCTATTTATATTCATTAGTATCAGCATTCTTCTGAGAGAAGACTTTGGCATAAGAAAGAGTTCTTCTTTTCGGTAGCATTAGCAACCTGAAAACTTTGTAGTTTCAGCTGTGATTTTATGACGGGCCGCCTGCCTCACGTCAACCCTGATTGAGAATACTATTGTTGCCTATAAATTGTAAAAGCTATAGCCATGTCCATTAGTTGCTTCATACAACATCCATGATAGGGAGTTTTCCTATTCTATGTTGGATCACACGCCATATTGAAATAAAACTATAAAATATTAATTTTGAAGAAGATATTTAAAAAATATGAGAAGAAACATATAAGTAAACTGACTAGAATGTATTTATTAGCTGTAACTTGTTGTCTATAGTTAGTCTTCACTATATACGCTTCCCGCTGTCTGTCTGTCCCTATAACCTAAAACTACGCAACGGATTTTGATGCGGGTTATTCTAAATGGTAGAAAAATTTTTGGGTTTATAACTTATGATGGTTTCAACGGAGCGAAGCCGCACCGGCTCGCTTGTATATAATAAACTGTTTCGTATGTTAGCATAGCAAAAATTTGATTTGATCAATTTTGTTTATAACAAGGATTAGAATATGATGACAGGCACATAATAACATCATTAGCGCTAAAACAAACGTAGACTCTTGTACAGCGACACCTGTCGGCAAACAGCGGAACTAACAGCTCCTATATACGTGCTCCATTTTGAGATCTTTGTTCTCTTTCCAACCATACCGTTGATGGAAGGTCGAATGCACTTTTCACTAACACCTGTTGCTACCATTTCGCTTTCGACGACTTTCAAAACACAACATGGCTGAACTTGGTTTCGCAATGTCAAAGTGAAAAATGTATCTATTCAGAAATTTTTGCGATTAGAGCGCAGCCCCGTTGCTCAGTCGTGCTCCGTTAGTTTAACGAAGAAAATGTGTGGAGATTCGATATGGATAACAACAAAGCATAACGGAGCCGGAACGTGTAGTCATATGTTGTTTTGACACTGACGTACGTTGACGTACGTTGAAACTCCATACAAAATTCACGTTGGTTCTGCGTTGAACCGTTAACGGAATCAAAATCAAAATCAAATATTAATTCAGAAATTAGGCCTTCACAGGCACTTTCTCACGTCATATTCGTCGTCATACTAGCATTTCGGAACGACCACTGCTGAGAAGAAATGCCGAAAGAAACTCATTCAAACAGTATTGGTCCCTATTATGCCAGAAGGGCTTACCATTTTTTTAATATAAATATATGTATATTTTTTATCAGTAATATAACAATGTAAGTACACAATAAAGTACATGGTCAAAAGGTATACTGAAATATATTATGATTGTAATCAAGTGCTGATGAAAGGAAAAATATATGTATAATTAACCAAACAAAAAAAACTATTAATAAATGATCGAGCTGACCAGTTCCTCCCGGCAGCACCTGTTCACGAGTTGACGCGTGAGTCAGCCATCGCGAAGCTCAACCACAATAAAGGGAATCTCCCGACTCGACCCACAACAGAGGGAACCGGCGGACGTCAATGTGACAACGAAGCAATAGGGCATTGCTCTTATAGCCACTTTAAAAAAAACTGTGCCATTAGAATTGGTGCGCTGAACGGCGCATAGTGTCTTTTGAGGCTGTAGTGCGGGTTTGCAATTCGCTTGTCTAACTTATCTATCAAAAATTTTTGCAGAGACACATCCACATTCCGACAATGTGATGCAACGACAACCATACTTCAATGTGATTGGTTGACTGTGTATCAAAAGATTCGATAGTGAAGCGTGAATTAACAACTCGCACTACAGTTGCTGATCCCGATTTGAATCCAGTACATTCCGAAGATAGTACGCGCAAGATAGTGGCGTTTCATTCGCGTTTGCGTAAGCGCATAAGTAGGGTGTTTATTTTTGGTTAACCTACTTACCGGCCAGCACGCAGTAGTGCGAAATATACTCATTTTTTTGCTTTAAAAGTTGATTAGTATTTAGTACTTTCGCCCAATTGATTGTCATTAAGTAAGTGTGATTTTGTGAGCGTTTTGTAGCTTCTTGTTGTAAACATTTCCTTCTATCGCTTTCTTCCAAGTCGTTTTACTCATACATCATTGAGGCAATATTTTCCATTTGTTATTGTCATCATCATCAACTGCAGCCCTCTATGTCCCACTACCCAGCAGTGGGTCACTGGGCGGGTCAAACATTCGGCAGTAAGATACGCCGTTAAATAAAGCAGGGAAAAACTGAACAAGGATGGCCTAAGATAAGGTTGTCGTAGACGGAAGGAGGTCTATAGACCTTTTTACTGCTGAATGTTTTACCCTCAGGTTTTTCGGTTTATTTCTGGGTTCTTAAGAAGAACGCCTGATTAGTGCTTTGAGGTTGTAATATCGACAGATACAGCAGTCGATGTTAGTTGCTCGATCAGAAATATACCTAATATTTCTGGGCTTAAGATAGACCTGTTGTCAGGTCGTTATATCGAGGCACAGCTGTCGATGTTTGTTGTTAATGAAATGAAATATGTGTAATATTTCTGGGCTTAAGGAGAACGACTTATTAGTATTGTGAGGTCGTTATATCGACAGTTATGGCAGCCAATGTTTAGCACCATATCCAACATCCATGGATGAGTAAAATGTAATTTTTTTTTGATGTAACAATTGAAAATTGTTTTTATAGTAACAATAAAATTAGTGAAATACCTAATCATAAAAATAATTATTCATCCTTTCGACCTATATAACTGTATTTTGTAACCGGTTACAAAAGAAGAAAATTTTCTCTTTTCTCGTAACCAGTTAAAATTTTAAGTCATTGGATATTCTTTGGGTTTGCTCGTGCAGAATGAATTAGATAGATACTTTGAGCCAACGACTGTCAAACTGAACATCAAATGTACTTTGGATCAGAAAACTCTTGGGAGTACTTCTCCAGCCTTACCTAAAGCTTCATGGGTATATTGTATATTGGTATGGTATATTGGTCATTCATAGGTAGTTAAACTATCGATAGTTTTACAAGACTAGTAGGTTTCGAGCTTAGTTTCGTTACAAATACATTTCACACCCATCAACCTTCAACATATGTTTCCGGGTGCTTCCATTAACGGATTTCTGTATTACGAACAGGGTAAAACGAGAATTAGGAAAGGATTTAGAATTTAGTTTTCAAGTACAGTCAACAGCACATGAACCTACCGAAATGTATTGCAGACTCGTTACTATTACCGCGCCATAGAGGTTCATACAGGGTAATTTAATATTCTTTTGACTGTACAGTTGACAGCACCGCAATTAATGTGAAAATATTTAAAATTACTTTTTATTACCATAGAATTAAAACTACGATTGACTGTACTTTCATCCTTTGGTTTGGTTTGGCGTGTGCATACCCTGTCTGCATGTGCATACGCATTGCCCTTTGCCGCCCTATTGTGGAGAGTTTTAATCAACTGCAAACTTTAAGCCCCTGCGAAATGTTACTGAACAACTGAACATTACAACTGAAATACTTTGTTTAACCAGAGTTTATCTGAAATCCGGGTGTGTTATAACCATGGAATTAGTAGGTACTATTGTACGGAGAACCTACTAATTCCACGGTTATAATTTACATTGGTCATATATATAATTATCATGGAAAAGGCTTGTCACATGACTTATTACTACCGCTATCAGCGGAAAACGTATGGAACTTAATAGTCAACGAATATGTAGGTTCCCTCACGATGTTTTTATTCACCGGGAGCTAGTGGTTCTATTATGCTTAAGTCAGATTTATATACCGTGAATTTCGGTATATAAATCTGACTTAAGCTTATACTTAAGCTTATTATGGCACGTATAGGATTCGAATCTTAACTACCGGACTAACATCGTCTCAGACATAAAATAATATGTTTGTTTCCTATATTATAAACATGTTATTAATTGATCTATTTTATTTCCTCAGGAGGTCTTTCGGACGGCGAAGCAAGCCGAGGCCCCACTAGGGGCCGGACCTCACGACGTGACGACCCACGACGCCATACACTCGCTGGAAACCATCTTTACACGCACCCCCACCACACGGGTGGAAATGGTCAACCAGAAGTAAGTTGGTCCCTTCAGCTGTCGTCGAAACTATCTTCCGTAACCAGATGCGGTCGAAGACTTTATCATCCTAGTTCGTAACGAGTTTCAATGGAAAACATATTTGTTCGAAACTCATAATTTTTGCCTCTCCGTTGTTTTCCGTAGGTTTTGCAATTGATTTTAATTTTACATATTTTCTTATCTACTGCATTAATTTTCTAAAAAGACAGCCTTTCCCTAGAGTTTAACGACACGACCTTTAAGTGACGCCGATAAAATCTGTGACAAAAACCTAGTTCTTACATTAATTGATGATGCTTTAATTTTGTGAGCAGAAACTCAGTTTTAAAAGAAATCTAGCTCTAAACAAAATAAAACAATTTATTTTCTCCCACATAAATTGCCAGTTCAGACACCAAACCAAGTATACAGGATTTAGAAATTTATGTTCTTTCATAGTACATTTCTTCCGAATAGAATTGTGCAGTAAATAAAAAAAAATACTCTCTGTGCAAGAGAACTGACGTCAAAAAAAATTATAATAATTATTTATGTTATGATTATTTAATATCGTCATGATATTTTCATGTTATGTTTATTTATGTCATATTTTGTTTACTTTTTTATTATTTTGTGTTTGTTTTTTATTTTTTAAACTTTCTCAGCAATACGCAACCGAGAGACATATTATGAACGTTCCAGAGTACGCTACCGTCACGAAATTCCGTGAAGCCAAAGCCTTAGACCCCCAAGGGAGAAAGGTACGAGGTCACCCTGGTTTAACTAACCGCTTTGTTAACCTCTGCTTTCGACTAACGAGTTTGTGTTTGCGCACAGAAAGGAAAATACGTAACATTTCCATCGATAACCACTAATCATTACCAAGTTTGATTTTCAATTAATAGCTTTGTAGGTCGTAGTGTGGACTTACAGCTTTTATATTATCCGTGTCATCGTACGAGGCGACTAAAGGTGTATTCACGGCCTCGACAGCTGTTGGGGTATAAAATAATTACTAAATAGGGTTGACATCTGCAAGCCGAATTATTCAAATGCAATTATCCAAATTTTTATTCAAGTTCACTTTCTATCCGAACCGCATTTTGGAGCGTCAGTTTTACTTCCTGTTTATTTCTGTATGGAAGTGCTTGTAATGATAAACTAGTTCTCAAAACCCATTCTGCGCACTAAAGCTTAAAATGACGTAATGTTCAATTGTTATGATTAGCGATTCAATTGAGCCGGCTATTTCCATCTGCTCTGCTAAGAGTTGGCCATTTTTAATTAGTATAGTGGTGTTTAACTAACAAATCTTTATATATTTATTTTGCCTTTGCTGCTTTGCGATCTAAAATTTGCGATCACATATAATTATACTTAAAACCCTCCGGAACGGTCTACTTTTCTCATCAGTCTACCGACAGACACAATTTGCGATGCGATTAAGGTACCATCGATATCATTATCATTACATCATCGATCGTTGCTGATGTTAACTGAGTATCGAGTATGTTCATCAGCATGAATCGAGGTTTCTGATATTCGTAACAACCCTACCAACAGCTCTAGTCACCCCATTTCAATTCGATACTGACAAAGTAAAAGTTTTCAAATCGAAAATACGAAACACAAATGCAAGTTGCGGGGAACCTGTTCGAGCGAAAAAAAACTTAAGTTTCGAACGCAAATTTTAAATTATACTGCAACATTGTCAGTGGCCAGTACTACCTTTTACATTTTGCGAATAAGAAAAACGGAAAACAGAGTTTGAAATAAATGTCCAACCGTTCGTCGAGATCGATCTAAAAGCGCAGCATATGACTAAGTGAATCAAATATGATGGATTCACATTGTGGGCTTACGGTTATAGTTGCTGATATGCCTTTCCCGGTGATCGTTATGTGATTTCAATAGGAAGCTTCACAGACTCAGTAATTACCAGTGCAGTCAAAGCCGCTTTCAAAGGGTCTGTATTATGAGCGCAAGGCCCACGATCAACTCAGAATAAGTTACACGTTGTAACCCAATCAATGTATTTCAGTCAATTAAAAGAATTTCCAAGTATTTTTCAATGCTCGTCTCCAGCTTCTATGTTTTTGGCAGGGCAATGTTGACGTTGTTTTCTCATTGGTTTATCCGCTCATGGAAATTGAAAAATCTAGAAATGTGTACATGATTCGTTGGCTATTGACCGGTTCTAAAGAGCCACATGTCGTGTTTCTTTTCCCTTTGGTTGTTTGATTAATATTCTGTTTCATTTGGTTGGTTTTGTTGTTTAATTTATCTGAATTGTAATTATGAGTTTGTAATGGAAGTGCGATGGTTGCTGGGGCGAAGAAGTAATAAAAATTGGACTTTGATTTTGAGCACGACAGAAAATAGAAAAAAATATTATATTCATTTGTGTAGTTCTTCTGATGAGTTACTTGTTGTTATTACACTGCGATGTAATCACACCAGAGTGCGGCACCAGCTTTAGGTGTAATTTGACATTGACAAGTTATAGCATTGCAAATGTTATTAACTTGTGCATCTTGGCATTTTATTTTACACACTGAACCACAGACGTAAGAACATAAATGTTCTTCTATCTGTGCACTGAACATGTGTCTTAATGAGATGTCAACCGCTTTACTCTATTGATGTTATTTATGTAACATTTAAGTATTATTTTACATACTTTTTGTTATACCGTGCTTTTTGTTAACCGCGACGTTGGCAAAATCATCGTTTTGGCGAACGATGGAGCCATAACACAAGAAAACAAGAAGAAAACTTGTGCATCATTCACATGTTTGTTTACCAAATGTTCGCGTAATATTTTCTTTTCTCAAAGAAATTAGGTTGTGTTCATAAATAGTTTTGATAAGTAATTTTTGTTGTAGCCTCCCTTACCACGAGGCTACCCGCCACCGTCCAACGCCATGTTGTTCGACGATGACCCTGGCATCATGTCGGAGGTGGAGACAGCTTCGACTGGTTTCCGTAGGGGAGGCAAGCAAAGGTCGTCACTTCCCGTTGTCCGAACGCCGAGCAAAACGCTCGAAAGACCCCTTGGTAAGTACTCATAAAAAGTCCCTTCTTAGCTATTTTCTCTGCTCTGAACTGCTGAATATGGCTGGCCACGCCTAGTATTTATGAAAAAGTTCTGTATTCTTTTTAGGATATATATCACTTATTAACGTCAAAAATATATTTAAACTAAGTCTAAAGCGGATCTTCCAAAGAAATTTCAGCGATTTTTGCCTATTCATTCCTAAATGGACAGATGTAAACTCGACTAATACTTAGATGCATTGCGCGGAATTTTGTGGGTATACCCACAAAGCCAAATACTGTGGGTGGAAACCCATCTTTCTGAGTACTTAGCAAAAGGCAACCAGGCAAAGGTCCTTACGAGTTTTAGATTTGAATTTGTTCACTTTTCTTCATCCCGCTTAATGGTCCTGACGCTGCACACTTAAACTTTTTTTATGAACCAAGTTTTTGTTGGATCCAGAAGATATTTTTTACATTTAATCATGCTCTCTGTAATGTAATCTGTTTAAGCAGTAGATGATCGTGCTAGGGGGTTCCGAATAACGTTGCGTATCGATAGTTTCAATCATAAAAGGCCATACTATCGATAGTCTATCCAAACGTTTACGACAGTCTGTCGAGTGGCAACACTAGTTCCAAGTAAGTCCTTCTGATGATGCCCCAAGAGAAAACCTCAGTGTGCAATTACAATAAGCAGAAAGCAAATTACGTATCGACAGAGTATCGCGCAACTTCCAATCCAATTAAAAATATGCCACAATTTATCTTGCTGAAAATCTTGTTCATTCAGGGAGATGTTGATTTTAGAATTATGAGATGAATTGAGAGATTTTAGAGTTGTTGTATGCCGACATCTACATCTGTTTTCTCTTATATAAAATTGGACACTGATTGATTAGTAATATAAATTTTAAAACCTATCGTCTATGTAACTGTAAAAAGCTTCTTAAAATTTCTTCCAATCATTAGTAACGTACATTTTGATCACTTTGAGAATACTATTCCGCCACGACAAGTCATTTATTGCAACGTTTAGGTGTTTCTAGTCTAACATATTGTGAAAATTTGTTTTTTCCAGTTGTTCAAAATATTTCCAATTGTTGTTAAATTCAGTTCTCAAAGCAATAATATCGCACTCCCGTTAAAAGTGTTCAAGATATCAACTTTTTCAATAACTTCGAGAGAAAATTTGTTACATATCTACAAAGGAAACTTAAAATTTCTCTCTGATGCTACTCGTAGTTCAATAATATGCAAATACGGTTATTTTCGCTTTTAATAACGCTGAAAGATCTGAGCATTTACTTTAAGGATGCCGGAGAATGTGAAATTGAGGTAAGGAGTTGGGAAAAAGACCACGGTAACAACTCGAACTCGGAAACACGTTGTTGAGTTAGAAAGTAACCATCTAGTAATCACTTTCTGTTAAAAATATAATAAGATTTGATATCTTTTTGAGAAACAAAAAAAGGTGGTTTCTCAAAAAAATATCAAATATTAACAAAAAGTGATTACTAGAAGTTAATTGAGGAAGTACTCCAAATTCTTTAATAAAATGGGAGAATAATATATTTATTGGAAATTTATTTACATCAACATCAAAAGTCCTTGAAATAATCCTATTAGACAAAGAATGCTTATGAATACCACCCTCTTTACTCAATTATGTTATACTCAAGGCCTACTTTGGTAATATTGTTAGATATATTCGACGATTTCGCGGATATAATGTGTAATTAGGAGTTGCCTTCCCTCAAAGGACCTGATCTTAAGGACCTATCTACCGATATTGGAATTCCAATAACCTAATCATTCTAAATAAATTAATTAGTTTATCTAAATAAATTAGTTTAATCCGGTAATTTTTATTAATTTAAATGATATTGTGGGATTTTTTTTAACAATTAAATTTTGAACTTAGAAAATTCGTTTTTTTTTTGAAAAAACTAATTTGGTCATTGATTAATGTCTATGTTATAGCAAATTATTACGATTCTTTCGGTGGGGAAACCCATCCGTATTGATGTTCGAAATTTACATCGTTTAAATTAAATACAAGAAATGTAATTATTGAAAACTATGAAGAGATGAGAAAAGGTTCGAGGAGCTGAAATTACATGAACTGAATCTGTAGCAGTTCATAAACAACTGCACGTGTATGATTAACTTTTGATCTGAACTTGGTACAAGACATAAACTTAATAATAAGGTGTAGTAAGACAACTAAGACATGGAACTTATTAAAAGGGCTTAATAACGTTTTAAATGTAAGTTCTTTTTCGTCAAATTTATCTAACCGGCCAGTGCGTCTCGCGGTTTATAATTTTTTGTTGTATATGTTTTTTAATTCTTTATAAACACAAACTGCTCTTTTGTTTCCCAGGACTTGTTTTTCTGCAATACCGGAACGAAACGAAACGTGCTCTCTTACCGAATGAAATAACATCCATCGACACGGTCAAGGCTCTATTTGTACGAAGCTTCCCGAAGCAGCTCACGATGCAGTACATGGACAGTCCCCTGGTGAAGATCTACATCCATGACTCTTCGAAGGACATGTTCTACGAGCTCGAAGATGACAGGTCAGTGATATTTCCATACATAGGTATACCCACTTCGTGCGAAGCTTCCCGAAGCAGCTCACAATGCTACTGCATGTGTGTACTCACAGACAGTCTCCTATTGGAGGGAGATGCACATCCATGGCTCTTCGAAGGATATGTTGTGACATCTGATAAGATGACAGATCAGTAATGCTTTCTTAAGTTATGTACGTAGGTACCTAATATAGGCCCACTTCGTTCGAAAATTTCCGAAAAAAAGTTGACTTACCACAAATTTCCGAAAAAAAGTTGACTTACCACAAATTTCCGAAAAAAAGTTGACTTACCACTCAGATAGAGATCATTCAATATAACTTGCCTTTTCCGTAAACATTTCTTTTGGGTAACAATTATGAAATGATTTATGGGCGATCTCTGTCATTCTATTTTGTTGTCATTCTTGTAAAAAAACATGTATAATACAAATTAGTGTTAAAAGAAAAAAACTAAGCCTATTTTACCAACTATAATTTCTTTAAAAGAATATTTTACAATGACGTAAACCAACATGCAAAACTGAAATATTTGTCCAGGCAGCTCACCTAAATCTTGAATAATATCGAATATAATCTTTCAGACAAGATTGGATTCGCTTGTCCCTTTGGAGTCACAATGCTCAGTAATGACGATGTGATGTTTATTCCTTTTGAAGTCCCTCATCGTTTCCCGATAGGGTTTACTGTCAAAGCGTGTTATTGTATTCATAGAATTTTAATTTCCCTTCTTTATTAAAAAATATATTTAATCAACAAACCTAAAATATCAGTTTTGTTATGTATATATATATATATACCTCTATGTCTCATAAACAGTATGTGAAAAATATGTGTTTATATTGAAATTAGGTCATCGTGAACAAAACACGACCATGTTTAACGAAATAACAATTTCTTTTGTATCTATTAAAAATTTCATTGCACAAAATTTAAAAGAAAACACATCTAAACTTATACAGGGAGACTTTTTATACATTGGCACTATTTTGTCTACATGCTGTTCTATACAAAATTAAATGCCATAGGCAATTAAAAACCAAAGCCAATCAGCTGATTTTTTTTTCGCGGTTTCAAGTTTGCTTCCATACGAAAAGTTGTTCAGTACCATAAACTGAGCAAGTAGATAAAATAATACCAATGTATAAGACATCACCCTGTATACAAATGTTAAACTTGAATGGTGGTGCTTCATCGCTACATAATAGAAAATAAAGTCACCACTGCGCGTCTGTCTGGTTCTAAACTTTCTTCTTTCAAACCACGCCGTCGCATATTTTTACATCTATTCACAATTTATTCCCGACAGTTTATAGACGTCATGCGAAGCCGGGTCGCGTCGTTAGTCCGTAAATGAGTTAAGCAGACAAAGTGGTGCTAATATCCTCTCTTGTTTGTTGTTTGAATTGGATAATCATGCAAATGGCCATACCGCAAGCCACAAAGCCATGTTCAACCTGCCGACAAGTTGTTCTCATGTAATAATTATTTATGCATGGATGTGAACACGCCTTAAGCAAATCCAAGGTAACTGTAAAATTGATCATTATCATTTTATTACAACCTTAAACTCGACACTACAATTATTTAATCTGTGCATCACTTTCCCTAGCAGGGATTAGGAAGCGATCGAATATTCATGTACTAAAGACTGAGCAGTGTCTAACATGTGCTATATCTATGACACATAACACGGATTGGTCATATTAAGTAGTACAGTCAACAGCACAACACTACCCAAATTAATTGCAAATTCTTCGCTATTGCCTTATCGTAAAGACATTGATCTTTATAATAGTCTAAGGGGTCTAGACCTGACTTTACAGTACAATCAGTTGCCCAAAATACGACCAAGAACACTTTTGCTTGTATGATAGTGATGTCTTCCAAGGTCACTATACTACTAATACTATTTTGCATTCCTAAAGTATAACTATTAAAGAGAAATAATAAATATATATTTTTATAATAAAATGCAAATATTTAACACAATGCTTTTACTGTCGGTAGTGAAATCTTGTTCCAAAGCGTGACAAAAAGAATCACGTCTGCTCAGTAAACCGTTAAGGAGTTCCCACATCGGGAGCTCAATCGGTGGACGAAGTTTATATACTCGTATGTGATTCGATTTTCGAACTACCGCTTTTTAAAAACATTGTTTTCTTACATAAACATGTTAAAAATTTACCGTTGTCTGTTTTGTATATTCTAAAACTTCTATAGGCCCCATAAGATAACTTGTAGACCATCAAAAACCTAAACAATATTCGCTATCGATGCCAGACCTCACCTGCCGATTTCATAGTCTACGGCGAAAGATATGACACAATAGTATACATAGTTGCATGTAATATATTATATAATTATAATAAATTAGATACAACTAACTGAAAATAGCGGCCCAAAGCCGCGAGGGTTTCCGTATGCTCCTCCAAACTTCAATTCGGAGATGGCACCCCACGATGATGAGTTGCCTGTAGGAATGGTAGCAAACTGCAAGCAATATATATTTTTGGAAGAACCAACGGTCTTATAAGGAGTATAAATTAAATAATAATACTAATGTAAACGTTTCAACTGTATATTTGACTGTATATTTCTTAGCAGCCAGATTAGAATATAAAATTTTAAATACAAGAGCCCATAGCGATGAATATGAACTGATTGTAGCAAACTTCTAGATTGCGTTTCGGTTTACCTTTCGAGAACTACTGAGCTATCTTGAAAACTTCACTTGGAATATACATTTTTAGGGTGAGTTGCACCAGTCAACTTTGACGTCGACTTCAACCCGCGCGCCGCTGACTTTTAGACAAAAGTATTCACTAATAATCATAACAATTTTGCTACTGACAAGAATATCATCCTTGTCAATAGACAAGGATGATATTCTTGTCAGTAGTCAAGTAAAAAATTCGAACACCGCGCACAGTAGAGGCAGTGAGAATCTTGGGTTCCGACATTAAATGGCTGAGGAAGAAACTGGATTATCGCTCACTACATACTTTAATTATGTCACCATAGTTGGAGCCGAGCATGAAACAAGACACAGCACAACATTTCGTCAACACGTACTCTCTTTTTTATACTATATGTGTGTACGGGCGAAATACCTTCCTTTGCAATCGGGTAAAAAGAGACAGCGTATGTAATTGTATGTGTCGTGGTAGGCCTTCAGGTGTTAGGCACACCTCACCACCCGGCTAGGCAAAGACGTGCAATTTGAATAATTGCATTAATTGGGACTAACAGCCATATTGATTGAAACCATGTAACATTTTTTCCACACTAATAAATAATGTCATTGCCGAGTATGGGCACATTTTGTTTAGATCGAGAATTTAATTGATTATTCCAATTTGAACAACAAATTTCAATGTATACGTTGCGATGAAGTTAATCCAGATGACAATTCAACATAACCAAATTAACCAATGTGGTAGATGGTAGAGGTTTGTGGTCCTGGTTTATATTAATTTGAAATCAATATATATTAATTATTTAATTATATTAATTTGACGTCTAACTCATCCCATTTCCGTAATCATCCCATCCTAACTCAACCTAAATATCGTGTAATTTTCGCTGCGCAAAATTTTCTATCTCTCCTAATAGTTAGCTGGAATGCTTTAAGCATTAAGTTTACCGTTTGTTTATCAGTATTTATTTCAGTTATTATTTCGAACAATAAATAAAATATCTTAAAAGATAGCTCATTCCGAATCGATCCTCACTTATTCCGAAGCAAAGATTCTTCAATAAACGTATGGATAACATCTGAATGGCATAAGGTATAAAAATAATCTCTCAATCGCCAAGATTGTGCCTCGAACAATGCATACAATTGTTGGTGTGAGACAGGCGATGGAAGACGAAACATGAGTAGGATGAATGGGACATAGGATGAATACGGAACAAGCCGTTCCAGCTTACGTAACAAATACGGTCTTTTGAAATCCCGGATACAGTTTTATTTCAATCCCCGAACGTTTCCCAATCATTCGGTTTCGAAAACTTTTACATGTTTTAATTGAACCGACAGAAAAAAATTGTTTCAAAAGCCGCCTGAAACGAAATTTTACTTTCATTCACGCTCGATGATGTAAAAGCCATGTCCCATTGCTCCGCTGCCATTCGTTGACGGATCAACGCAGAACAACGTAGAAATTGTATAGATTTCCGACATACGTAACGTATATCACTGACAAAATCTATAGAAAACAACGGAGCCACAACTTGGTGCGTCACGGCAACGGATCACGACTGAGCAATGGGGCGTGGCTCTGCTACTTTGTACAAACACGACGTTCGTCGAAAAAAAAAACGCTAAGAATTAATGGTTTTTTTTATTGCCTATTTATGAGTCCCACTGCTGGACAAAGGCAAGTTTTATATTTACACTGTCAAGTTTCATTATTGTATTTATTAATTTTAGTGCCATCTGTTGGTACTTAGTGCAATTACTTTTCATTAGTTCGTGAAGAGTGCAGCTTGCTTGGTTGTACGCGCACTTGTCTGATCGACTGTCTAATGCCAGACTAACTATATCAGACATAATCGTGGCGAGACGACATACGTTGCTTAAAACTATGCCCCTTCGTCATACAATTAACTGTGCTCCATTGCTCCGTCCGTTGTTTTTACATAAGTTTTGACACTGACGTGCGTTTACGTACGTTACGTTTCATAAAATTTTTGCGTTGTCCGAGCTTTGTATGAACCTCATGAAATGATAATAATGTACGTTGCCGGTATTTCCGTTTTTCCGCTTCCATTCTCGGCCGTAATTTTACGACCAACCATCAGTTCACCCCCCTTCGAAAATGGTGTTGTTGCCTATAAGTTGGCCAAGCTTTTTACCATGGGGTAAAAAGCTTGGCCAAGTTTTTTCGAGTTAACTATGGAGTTAACTCGTTCAGCGACGAGAATATGAAGTACTCCAATTCCGGAATAGTGTGTAGTTTGATAACTATATATTTCAACGTTTTGTACATCTTGTTGAGTTTTCGGAAATGGTTCGAAAGTATTATGCTTCAAAGCGCTTAATTTTGTCCTGCGAATTTCTGCTCTCTCGCCTGGCCACTGCCACAGGTAAACGTATTTAAATACGTGTCGAATTTCCAGTAGCTATTAATTACTCAGGTGTTTCCCCATAAAATTCATTTAGCACAGGATTCGAGTGAAATAGGATAATTGCCATAATTGAGTTACAAGATACCAACCGAACATAATTACGTATATATATATTGCAGGTTAAATAAATGCTTGTAAAAGGCTAACCTTGCACCGTAATGTTGCACCGTCAAATTTGACGTGGATTTTAACTTTGCGTTTTTCTGCGCACGTGATAGTCTACGTCAAAGTTGCGCTGGAACGGCTGGAACCCAGCCAGACAGGGAATGAAAATATGCATGGTAGTAAGTACTTCAATGCCTACTAATTCCATGCAAATGTGTCAAAGAATTGTTCTTTTTTATATGTAAAAAAGTCATAGTTACAGATTTGTTTTTTTTTTATTTGTACTCGCCATAGTGCGCATGCGTGTAATTGTTAGAAAGATTTGAATAGAGAATACAATTTCAAAGCCCAGGTTCACGGGTTTTTTTTTTAATTTTTTTTTGTACAATGTAAAAACTGTGGTAAAAGCAGTACAAAGGAAATATAACAAGTAAAAAAACAAAACGGTATATAAAAGCTTACGCTAAGCTTAGCTTGAAATATGGAATAATATATAAATAATAAATAATGTATGCTATACATATAGTTATATCTCCACGGTCAACCATAACCTACTTTGTTTGTAACAGACGATTATATATATATATATATATATATATATATATATATATATATATATATATATATATATATATATATATATATATATATATAAATATTCCCTTAAAAATCTTACCCTGAACAAAGGAAAATGAACAAAAACTTCATTATAAAACTGATATCTACCACTGCTGATACTATCACCATAAAGTTCCCCATTTGTTTATAAGCTATGTCTGTACAAGAGTGTATGTTTATTAAATAAATATTATATATAGTCAGGTCCTAACGTCCTACGTGAAAACGGGACGGAGCTTAATATAGCCTTGGAGGGCGGGCGCCTTTCCGTTTACAGTACGCTGCTGCCTGTAGACCCATCCGTACAACTGAGCGTAGAACATTCCGTACAGGTCCTGTTCTGAAGTTAGTGGTTCGGTTCGAGACATGAGACCTAGTAGAAGCTTCACCCATATACACGACTATCGGTGCCCGTGAGTGATTTATATTTAATTTTTCTATTTTACATTTTTATAATGTTTTCGCGTGATTTTTCGCGCCGTTTTTGACTTGTGAATTTGCTGCGCGCACAGTATGTGTTGATGTATAGATAATATTTTTAAAAGTAAACTTTTATGAATAAAAATGAAAGATGAGTGCCCTGGGAGTTGGTGGGAGTATTATGTGCAGGATATTAAGATTTAGATTGATTAAACCTGTTGTGGAATGATGGATGCTTTGACGTTAAATATCATCATTATTTCAGGTGTTTTTGCCCATTGTTGGGCCTATGCCCAACAAGACCTTTCATATATTTAGTGTTTAACCCTCGTTCCTAAAAAGGTGCTGGTGTATACGAAAAAATATGCTCATTTCCAGTTCCTAATAAAGGTGGAAAATAGGATGTTGCCTGTTGTAGTGACAATCTTCTTTCAGATGTTTCTAAACATATTTTTCGCTTGTGCGATGTTTTTGTACTAGCTGTGCCCACGTGCTCCGCTCGTGTACGAATTTCAGGATATCTAGATAGCTTTCCTTATCAATAGTGGCTACAAAATAAAAATATTTTAAAATTGATGAACTGTGAAAATTGTGTAGTAAGTAATTTTATTACGCGGAAAAAAAAAATACATCAAACTTTATAATTTACCGGACTGCCCAAAAAGGGAGATTTGTTTTCAGGACTCAAGTTTATATGTATGTAATGTATATGTTTTTATATATGGATTAGAGTTTCTTCATTCCAATTTAACTCTTAAACGCCTTATCAGATAACAATGTGTGAGGTATCAATAGATTCCTTACATTACCCGGCGAGACATCGGTTATGTGACGTCATTATAAAATCAATATGGCGGATAATGACGACAAGCTGAAAGATAAAATTCATAAGAGTATAATCGAGTGGGATATGAATTTTAAAAGTGGATTAAAGGTGATTACAAAAATGTATAAAATCTATATGTTTAACCCTATATCTGTTTGAAAATTAATTAAGGCGATAACTGCTCGCAAACCAGTGCCACCTCACATTTTTATTAATTTCTTTTATGTACTAAAGAATGTTAAAAAAATATTTTAACAAATTATGCCACAATGCGTAAAGGATTTAAGTAGCTTTCTACTTAAATCCTTTACGTAGTGTGGTATAAACAAAATGTTTTTCAATTTTCGCCAAGAAACAAGAGAAAATAATAAAAATGTGTCACGTCAACAGTAAACTTTGACGTTGTCTTTAACCTGCGCCGAGAAACGCAAGGTACCTACTCCGTTTTGTGTAAACGTCAGCGGCGCGACAGGTCAACGTCAAAGTTGACTGTAAGTCGGCTTAAATAAGAATAATTAATATATAATGATTATTTAGCTACTTAGTTCCAAGAATTGTGAACGTAATTCACGACCCCCTCCCACCCTCTCTTACCCCTTATCACACTCATTATACACGATGTAATTTATAATGATGCCCAAAAAACAAAATCAAATATACCATTTAATATAAATTAAACTACCTTCAAATAATTATAACTCGGCTGTCTCTCTCTAACTCGTCAACCTCGGTGGCGCAGTGGTAAGGTTCTTGCCACTGAACCGAGAGGTCCCGGGTTCGATCCCCGGTCGGGTCATGATGGAAAATGATCTTTTTCTGATTGGCCCGGGTCTTGGATGTTTATCTATATATGTATTTGTTATAGAATATAGTATCGTATTATTGGTATCCCATAACACAAGTCTCGAATTTACTTTGGGGCTAGCTCAATCTGTGTGATTTGTCCTGATACTTACTCGGGCTGTACAATAACATCACCTTTCATAAACATCTTTTCGGAATCTTTATCCATTCCCATTAGTAATGTACTTAAAACATAACAAAGCTGAAGACAAAACAACGTTTATTTATCTTCAATGTGTAGGAGATGGTAAATACTTATAGATCGGCCTTTATTTAATTAATAAATACATTACACTTGGTAATGGAATAAAATAATCACATCGTGTAAATTTTTATTATAATGAAGCGCGTTGCCGTTGCCGACCCTATTAAAACAAAACAAGTCTAAAATGAGTAGACCCTTATCCAAAGTCTTTGAGTAGATACTATAGTCGATAGGTACAACAAAACTGACAATTCGTCGTAAAAAAAATACGCATAAAAAACCAAATTAGGTGTGCAAATTAATTTACAATTTACAAAGTTACGAATTCATGGCGAACAGCTTGTGACAAACAGACATATGGTAACCGAAATGTTATTTTGTGATGCCACAACTTATTTATCTATATGTTCGGAAATCAAAACTACTCCGTGTGGGAAAATGTTGTATACTCCTATGGCCAATGTTAGTTCAGACATTTTCTTAGCAAAAGTTGTGCTTTTTTTGAAGGTTTTGCGATGGATGAGTTTTGTTCTTGATTATTCCGTATTTTTCAAACAGACTCCCAAGGCACTATGAATCATTCTGATGTGAATAATTCTACATTTTCATCCATCTCTATTACATCTTAAGTAACAGAAATCTAGATACTATTAAATATACAACTTACTACCTTATATATTGAGGATATGTATGATATTTGTTTTGATATTTATTTAATACCTTAGTTTATAATAATGATTATTATTAGTCATGATTTTACACAATTAAGTCTTGTTATCCGAGATTTTATAATCACCAGCATAATTTAAAAATACCGCCACTAAAACTTTAACCTCCTTGCCTTGTAAATGGTTAAAAATTACTGGAAATTTATATTGAGGTAATTTAACGTACAAAATAATCGGATATTTCTGTATGACTCAAATTAATTAAATAAGTACGCGGCTTTTTTACAAATTTTTTTCCGGGTTATTTTCATTTTTCGTAATACCTGTCTGTAATCAAATTTTGTAAGTTAATTTTGACCCACTTCCATTTGAAATGAAAATTTACGTACATATGTAAATTGCACGGCTTTGTAACATGGTGTTGACGGGGCTGGTTGGCACACTATAAAAACACACAGCATCAAACAGTTTAATTTTTACTTTGTCAACTAATGAAATGCGAAAATATGTTCTCATCACGTTTTATCTACTCATTCGAGATTCGATTGCATGAGACTCTATGTTCATAATATATGTCCTATTCAAAACTCATAGGCAATATTTTGCCTACTAGACATTTTAAAGTCGGAAAAGTATTGTACTCGCTGGCGATGCTGGTCCGGGAGTTAAGGGCTAACTTTATTATCTAATAATATTGAGTTGCACTAATCAACTTTGACCTTAATTTTATCCTGCGCAGAGAAACGCAAAGTACGCCATTTTGTCTAAACGTCAAATTGTTTTTTTTTTAGTTTCGTAAATGGACGTAGGTACGCACTATTCATGCATTTTGTTTAAATACCACAGAGCTGAGTTTACATTACAATGTAATTGTGTATACAGATGTGCTGTCAACTGTAATTAAATTACAATGGCATTCAAATGAATTGATCTATAGAATGGTCGGACATTATCCTGGGCAAACATCAAAGCCTGATCGTATTCATTACAGTGTGAAAGCACCTTTGTCGCGCTGCAAGTGAATATTACTCGGGAGACTACATAAATATATAACCACAAAGTAAACATGTGATTAGTGCTAAAGCGATTTGCGATGGAATTAGGCGCTTGAGGCGGTGGTGTATGAAAGGGTTTCCAGCGCAGGCTTTTTTAATGACAGCCATAGCATTGTAGGTGAATTTCACGAGCTTTAGAACGCGGCGTGTAGTGTTTCATTTGAGTCCGACATTTTTTTAATTATACATTTATACAATTAACATTGTACTAGTACTTTACTTATTTATAAAATAGGATATAATATAATTAAATTGATTACTGTGTATGGTACAATTTAATAAACACTAAAGAGAGCCCGCGGCGGAGTTCACAACGCTCATGAAATTCGCCCTGAAGTGGTGAACCGTTTTGTTAGGGTGTGTAACGTTATCGAGCCAGGATACTATTGAAAAAGAAAACAGCTTTAAATTCAAAGCAATAAAGAAAACAGATCGTCACGGAAATTAAATTCACCAAAATTGTTTTTATCCTTATTCTTACATATTATAAAACAAAGTCATCTCCTACCTCTGTCTGTCTGTTCGCGAGAAAGTCAAAAATGACTGCACATTCATGCGGTTTTCACCAATGCATAGCGTGATTCCTGAGGAAGGTATGATTTATTATGTTTACCCGAAAGAAGCCGGGACGGGGCGCTAGTTATTAATAAAATTACGAATTTTGGTAAAATTTGTGCATTTGTACAAAGCTCACTTTTGATACAATCGAAGATTTAAATATTATAGAAACGTGTCTAGTTTTCAAATAAATGGTGAGATATTTCATTAGACATGAGATATGTCTTGAGAATTTCAAATTCTCCATCAGTTGACCCAGGCGTTTGGAATTCCGCAGGTCCATTGTCATACCTGCAGTTCTTTTATGATCAAGTTTATGATATATACCACGTACCTAACTGTCTACTAACTACCACTTAATTGATTCCACGCCACGTACGCAGTCGTTGTGCCTGGTTTCCAGATTAATTCAAAGTCAAAGCTATTTTTATTTTATTTTAATTACTGTTAGAACATTTAAGTCTTCGGTGACATAGTAATTTTTATCTACCTATTGATTTCATCTGTATAAATTAAACAATTGTTCTTAAGCATTTATTCAGAAATCAAACCTTCGTAGGCGCTTTTCATGTCATATTCTAAATTTAATAATATTAAAGATAAAAACTATTGGTATTTCGGGACGATGAAGAAGACAGCTCGACAAATATTCAAATTTTTTTTTGGCAGTAACTTTTGTATAAAATTGATAATAATTAAACATGACTAGCTTTGTATATCAACATTTTTTGTATACAATTTTCTCACGCCACGGAGGAGATAGCACGATTCTTAGATTCGCCACTATTTCCGCGTTCGAGTGTTACAATTGTATTTACAGTATTAGTGAGAATCAATCCCATTAGTTCAGTCAACAGTGTACTCGACAAACGGATTCGAAATCCGATTGTTCGATTTTCATTTATTCGAGTACCATTGATCCACAGTTGCAATGAACAATGTCTAAATACTATGTATTAATTAACACCAGCTAAATAATTAATTTTGTGAAATATTAGATATGAAATCTTTTAAAACCAAACTTTATATATATATATATATATATATATATATATATATATATATATATTTTAAAGGCTTATTTCCATAATTTATCGTAAGATATGTTAACAAATATGATGCCAGTCTTGGCAATAACACATGCGATAAGAAGAAGAAGACTCCAAAAACTTGTACTCGACTGATTTGATGGCAGCTTCCGATGAAGCCGTCGATGGCAAGAATATTTAGCACCCAATAGAGCACGGTAGGATGGTATATTTGCCATCGACACGCAATGAAGAAGAAGATAAGCATATTTCCGATTTTCACTAACACTTACGTGTGTTATGACGACCTCGGTGGGTCTTGGATGTTTATCTATACATGTATTTGTTATAAAATATAGTATCGTTGAGTTAGTATCCCATAACACAAGTCTCGAACTTACTTTGGGGCTAGCTCAATCTGTGTGATTTGTCCTAATATATATTTATTAATATATTTGAAAGAAATATAGTGGTGGTGTATTGTATAAGACGCTCGCCTGTGGACCGAAAAGTCCAGGTTCGAATACTATTTGTGCCACAAGGGTTTGCATAGCAATCTGCCTCATGTATAAGTAGTAGTTTTCATAGATCACCTCTTGCTTCCGTTGAAGGAAAACATCGTTTCATCAATTTGAAATGTGTGGCTCTTGTTCTAGAAGTTAAGGTGAGAATGATAGAAAATTGCAGCTTCAATATTTAAATATAAATATTTAAATATTAGGCATTTTTTGTCTTTTTAGGTCATTGGGACATCACAGTCGAGATTGAAACGTCCACTCGAAGATATATACATGTATTTGTTATAAAATATAGCATCGTTGAGTTAGTATCCCACAACACAAGTCTCGAACTTACTTTGGGGCTAGCTCAATCTGTGTGATTTGTCCTAATATATTTATTTATTTTATTTTATTGTCTCAAGACTTGCAAGATTCAGAGCCATCATCGTGTATTGTTGAGCAAAATTTTACCAGCATCTAATGTCGATAATCTAATGTGGCACCGTCCAGCGATGCGAGTGACAGCCCTTAACGCAAAATAATAAGAGCATATAGCTATGCTTCTTTATCAGGTTTATTTAAATTTCTTTATCAGGTTTAAGTTTAGTTTTCATTCTTGGGCCCGGAGGATCCGATTTAGAAATATTAGTTTATTTCAGAGATGATCAACTATGGTTTTGCGACATTGGTTGACGTTAACCCTATACGGGAATGTTGTCGTTGAGCACAAGCCTCTACAAAATGCCTGGTATGACATGTACGAGAGGATGTGTAATAACCTTATTCTGAGGCATAAACCACCCCATACTTCGTTTAACAATTCCTGACCATTAATAGTGGACGGGTTTTGATTTAATTAACAGCACATCTGGCTTTTTAGTAATCAAAATGTTTCATTAACGCATGAGGGTTTTTCTGTTACGTTTTAATTTGTGCCGTTATTTTCGATGTCTTGTGACCCACGCATCGACAGCGGTATTTTGGACGTCGGATGAAGGAGCTCCTCATTATTTATGAACGAATGGATAGTGAATCTAAGAAATCTTCTATTAAGAATGTAACTCGAAGTAAATTTTATTATTTTAGATTTGATAGTGTATTTTCAACAAAAACATATTTACGCATTCCTTACTATCCTCACTGGTAAGAGTGTAAAAACACTGAGGGTTGCACCACTCAACTTTGTTAACGGTTAACTTTAGTCTGCGCAGAAGAACACAAAGTACGCCATTTTGTCTTAACGACGTCGCACAGGTTTAAGTCAACATCAAACTGGTGCAACACAAGTGTAGGAATGTGTACAATAATATGGACAAGCTATTTAAGTCTTGAGTTCAAAGACAGGAGTGGCGAAACTCGAAAGCCATATTTAGTTGTACGCCGTGCTTGTTTTGATGTTGCATGAATTAAGATTTAATAGTGTTATGTTGACAGTCTGTCGCTATTGAGAATAGTCCTCATTTTATACCCCTATAATAAATGTCATGTTCCCCTGTAATAAATACAATTAAAAATCAATTCTGTGTTCACGTCATTTCCGTGTCATTCAAGTACCCTAACAAAATGTACAAAGCTCCCAGATTAATTTAATAAGTGCCAGTCTACCTTCCCATCTGCACTGCGCACTTTCCAAGTGGATGGAGTGGAACTTCCTCATTCAGGAGGAAATCCGGTTATCGGTAAAAGGTTACGATTTTACAGTCTTTTAACTTACGACTCTGACGAAATTATTGGGTCTTTCGGTTGGACGATTTTTAGTTCAACGCCGGGGAATAAAACTCAGTTGAATTTTGTACCTATTATAGCTTCAGCCGTGCAAAAAGTGTGATTTAATACGAAACTTGAATCGTTTCTTTCGCTTCTTTAGTGTTAGAGCTTTCATTACAACTATTCTGATTTTTCGCACGCTAGCAATGAAGTCTATTGGTGTATCTCCGAGCGTTTCCGCCGTCATTATTACCCGTTAATTTTCTTGAGGAAGTAGTCATTTCCAAAATTAATCATTCGTAGAATTGACCACAGTGCAGATTAATGATTTTAAAGTAAGATAGTAAAACTGATTCTTGTTTTTGTTAAAATTGGAAAAATACAATGACGCGCTGCCGCAGCGGTCGAACGCTAAAAACCCATGAACAACTTTGACATGTCTTTTGAAGAGTTGCATGCACTGAACATACTCTTTAAAGTATGTGCAAACTCGGTTCGTAGAAAATCAGATGCGACCCGGAAATTTGTTCCTGTGGAAATTTTGAGCATCTTTTGACGGGTATACCGTCTCCACTTGCACATTAACTTCCTTGAAATCTGTATTCTCCGAGCGAAGCAGTGGCAACTTCTATTCAAACTCTAACCAACGTTATTTAATAACTGCGCTAACTAGCACACGTAGAAAATTTGGGTTTGGCATAACTTTTGCTACCTAATTTAAATTTTGGTGATTGTTTTCCGTAGCCATTTTTTTTAAAAGGCCAAAACATATCGTCGGCAAGGTTGCCTTTTGTAGAAAAACTTGTCATGCATCTGGATGTTCCAATTTAATTGGCAGAACTGGAGATGGTATGGTTCTAATTTAGATATTATTAAAATTGTCTTCATTATAGCCGATCATTCTTACTTTATTATGGGGATATATACAAAAAAATATTAGCTTTTATTAAAAAACGAAGTCTCGCCTTCATGAGGTCTTCGTCTATATGCGTTAAAAGAATTGAGTTGTTCGTTAAAACAACATTTCAGTCATCCTACGTATATTAACAGGACTTGGCACGAACCTCTTATATCTTACTGTTTCCAATGGAGATAATTTCATTGTTGTTAGTAAATTAGGGTTATAAAAAAATGATATCATTCGGTCATTCTTTATTCTTTACCAAAATTATTTGAACTGCTTTCGTCAATAATTTAAGAACGTTGTTCTTGTCGACAGAGCAGCCTCCATTTACATCCATCCTCTTTCATCCAACTGATCAATGAATGAATAGCCTTCTTGAATTCCTTCAATCGAGAATTTCAGAAAATTGCCGTGTCGTGTCGTGTACCAAACAACTTTCCTCTACTTGATACATATCACCCATATTCGGTGACTAGTCATTATGTCCCCAAGGGTACCGAGCTGCAAATCAAAACCACTTGATATAAGATTCACTTAATGTTATTAATTTTGAAAAAGCTCCTGAGACTAAGTACCTGGTTTGAATCCGTTTCTTCTTTCCAGGGCACATCTTCGGGACATCAGGGATCGCTCGGTGCTGCGTCTGTTCGAAGCCACCGACATCGGAGGGGGCGCCTTCCCTGGGGCGGTGGGCGTGGGGTCCTTAGCAATGCCCCCTGGTGCTTCCGGTTGCTCTGGCCCGTCTAGTTGGGATCAGGTAAGGGTAGTTTTCTAATCAAAGGATTTTAGATTACAAGGCTTAGATAACTTACTTTTTTTACTGTCAGAAACAGTAAAAGTGAGCTCCTCAGCTTTTCATGCTTCGTGTTCTTTTTGCGAATCTCAATCATGTATAAGTGCACAATACACCCAGAACCGCAGACATCTGTGATCACGAGTATCACTTATTAGTACAAGTAGTAGGGAATCGAACCCTGCATCAAACATCAAGAGAAGATATCGCACATTTTCAGAATCGATTCTGTTGATATTAACAACATGCGCTAATTAATTTACTTCGAAACGACAATGCGACAACCCGATACTAATTGGACAATCATCGGATCTGGTTTATAATAGGAAGGGAAAACTTCGCACATTTGTTTCATTAAAAAAATTTCAGAGTACGTGTCATACGTTTGTATAACTCCAGAAGTGATCACTGCTGACTAACAGTATTCCTGGCTAATTACATAATAACCATTACATTTTTTGAACGAAAAATATAGTATCTCATTCGGTTTGAAGTGAGCTGGTGCTTGTGCGGAGTTTGTTGATGAAAAAATCAACATTGCTGGACTTTATGAGGTCCCTTGCAAACAAATTTTACTGCACTAATGAAATTGTTTCCTGACTCGTGAAACTGTACGATATTAAATGCCGTTTATCGTTTAAAGTTTAAAATATATGGAAATTTACATTTAAATATGCGTAATAAGTTCGTGGCTAAACACAAACTGCGACGCAATCATTATCTCCATTCCGGACCCAAGGCACCCAGCGAAGTAAATGCGGTGCCACGGGAATTTTGATTCGGATCCGTAACATCCCCAAGTCAATTAGGTGCAGTGCTTTTAAATATAAATACTTGGCATTGAAAACGATAACAAATTACTAGGTACAAAAATAGCTATAAATACAAATTATTCCTAAAATTAAATTGATGTAGTTTGGTGGCCAATTGACCCTAGCATAAAGCCAGCGCACTGAGGACTGTAGCGCTGATATTCCGTAAATCCCTCTAATTGGGTGACAGTACCGACAACACAGATAAAAGTAATATTGTGCTCAAATGTAAATAATATTCAGAACAATAACATTTTATAGAACAACATATTATCACGAAAGTCTTAAAAGTGAAACAAACAGTTGTTGAAGGAAAAAACATAAATTTCAAGGTTGAACTCCTCAATCACTTTTTTCCATTACGTTTTCGTAATCAATGCTTAATATTTTTTATCGTTTTATCGTATATTTTCGCACAGAACACAGAAATAGCGCGGTGCAACACTTCATACGATACCTCACTTGATGGAGTGTCCATCTTGCTTCCGTTCATCAGATTTGAGAACCTTGGCTTACCTAGAACACTTTATTGTCGTTTCTCTAATAAAAGACGTGTTACGATACGCGGGGCTGAGGCAGACGAATGAGGATGCGGTTGCTGCGTAACATTTGCGTGTCCTTCTTTATATTTAATGTTATTTTGTTTCTTCAGGACCAGAGCTACTTTAGCGAGCCGGAGATTGACTCGGAGTACCATCACCAGCATGTCCACAAGTCGAAGGTAAGTTTTGGAGATTCATCTTCAAGTTATCAAGTAAAAGGTAAGTTCTAGAATCCGCGCGGAAAGAGAAATGACGTGGCTTTGTGGAAGAGAAGTGAAGCAAATTTGTTTGTACACTAGCTGTGCAGTGCACCATTGTGTACAAAAACTCATTATCTAGTGTGGCATGATTTGTTAAAATGTTGTTTTTAATTATCGCTAAGAAATAAAAGAAATTAATAAAAATGTGAGGTGACGCAGGCGTGCCTTGAGATCTTACTGTCAGCCAGCCAATAAACACTCTTGATAACAATTTACGAGCAATTTGTTGTAAACCGGTTCATAAAGATCGTTAGCATTTTTAGACCGCATTGAACTCGCGCACAATCTACCACGGTAGAATCAAGAGTGTGCGTAGTCCGATTTGGCTTTTTACATCTAACCATCGAATCGACTCGCAGTGTGCCATTGTGACGCAACGACGTCCATACCGCAAAGTGATTGGTTCACTGCGTCTCACTTCGACCTCAGAGCACGGAACGTCAACGAGTGACGTTCCGTGCTCTGCATGTGGTAGAACCAGAGCTCAGTGTGGATAGGTATGTTTCAAACGAATTGAAATACAGCCGGGTTCGACGGCTTTCCTCTGATTCGGAAGGCGTGCGAGCCGATTCGAAGATGCCAAATTCCGA
Source organism: Plodia interpunctella (assembly GCF_027563975.2). Classification (NCBI taxonomy): domain Eukaryota; kingdom Metazoa; phylum Arthropoda; class Insecta; order Lepidoptera; family Pyralidae; genus Plodia; species Plodia interpunctella. The sequence goes on along the minus strand of NC_071324.2, from coordinate 986,629 downwards.
AGCTCGGATGATCTCGAGACAACACATTTTTGATCGCCGATCCAATGGCTTTGCATGAACCATTATGAACGTTAACAGTGAGACAATAAGACACATATTCTGAAAAACGAATGCGAAGATAAGGTTTATGTATTTCTGGGAGGATATTTGTATTATCATCACCACCATCAGTCTAGATTTTGGCCATTTCCTATTGTATAAATGATGGCTCGTGGTGCAGTGGACTGTAATTTTTTATAGTTTTTCGGAGCCGGTTAAATAAATGTGTTTAAATTACTTGGAAGCACTTTTTATTGGCACGAAAGACAAAGGGGAAGAGAAAACATTTTTAAATGTGTAATAAATAAAAATATAATTTAGTGTTGGGATTTCCAACAACTATTTTATGTACATTTGCACCCCATTAGACATCATCAATATATCAAATGAAATAAACAAGTTAATTACTATTGCCAATATAATAAAATTGACATTAATCGCAGTGGCTCTATGTCACTTCTCTTTCCGCACAGACTTTTAGACGGACCTAGGATAGTTCATTCCTCTTCTCCTGTCAGCAATGCAGTGCTGAGGTAACCGTTTAACTTCAGGTACGTACTGAAGACATCTGGATTTTTTATATAAAAGACAAATTGGTACAGTCAACAGAATTTAACTTTAAATGAGTGATTAATTGAGCCGTGGTTAAGATGCGCCTGTGAATGAAGGTCCCAGGTTCGAATTTTACTTGTGAATCGCTGGTTGACAGTTTAGCTCATTAGATACACTCGTAAAAATTAGATGCGTTAGTTTGGAGGACTTGAATGAAATCTGACACACATTAGCAAGCAAACATTGCTATTACCGCGGCATAAGAAACTTGAATCTTGACAATCTGTTGGCTGTGCTTGTATGTTTTTAGATGCTGACATCAACATTACTGAAGCAATTATGTACTTTTATAGTACGCTGTATTTTCTGAAGAACTGAAAATAAGATTCACACACCGGTATTTGGAGATTCACCTGTTATTTGATGGGTCTACAAAAAGAAGTACTTAAAATATTCCTTGAAATTCTAAGTACTTCACATTTTTGTGGCAACTTTTAACGCTTTAGCGATGTTTTGTGCTTTGGAGTAAATAAGAGCAGTCTAATTATAAAGAGTTTATTTAAAAAATGGTAACAATTTTATATGGAAACCTTAATAATAAACTATAAAATAATGTACGATTACTTCATTACGTATATTCCATCGAAATGGGAATGGAAATAATAGTGTTTTTTATCAATTTGTTTTACAAAAATGTGGTAGACTCCGGATTGGTAATGCGTGGCGTTTCACGTTTATTGTATGAATTTGTATCGGGTACATGCGCGCGAACTCTGTGAAACTATATTTCATGCGGTAAACGCCCGCAGCTACCTTGTTCCTAAGCTTCCTTGCTAAGTTGTCCTTCTTCGACTTATTATTATAAGTAGTATTCGTACTCAATCGACTTCATAAAGAATAATTTTATTTATGAATTATATTACTCAACAAATTTCAACCGAGATAATACAAGAGCGACAGTCATTCTACAGCATTAAAAAATTACAAGGCAACAACAAGATGCGCCATTACGTGTTTTTGCTCAGAGAAACTTCAAGGAGTATAAAATAGAAGTTACCAATATTAAGACTAAAATAAATTACTACTCGCGATGGCAAGCACAAATCGTCACATTGACTAATTAAAAAAAAAGAATTTAAACTAGCAGCCTCTAGTGAAGTAATTTTTGGCCACACTGATTTGCTTATTATTATCAAAATCCTACGATATAAGACATAAATCATTGCTTAACATATGATACGAATTGCATAAAAATAGTTTATAAAGAGGACAAAATGGATTTTCTATTAAATGGGTTTGCACAGTTAATTGATGCGGTTTACGAACGTTTCAATATTCAGTGCTTAAATTTACATTTGTTAATAATCCATTATGAGCCTGATGGTATCGATAAAGCCACATCGATGGAAATATAATATAATAATCTCTTTCTATGGCATTTTATAGGTGATATTATATTTTGAGTTCGCCGTAAATTCGATATTTTTTCTGCGACTCACAAATTCTCAAAAGTCCAGTTGCATTACTCAAGATGATATATCTGATATAAATGAATGAATGACGTGAACAAAGCTATGGACTCACGAAGCCCTAGTTTTGCCGGTTCGTATTGAACAATGTACCACATTCAATGATCGATGATTGCGAAGTCTGACGGGTCTTTTGTCATTTTGTTCGGGACGCTGCTACCTAGGATCATTTGAACAAATATATTATAGACATTAGGTAGTCACTGTCCTACAATGCGACAAACGATTTTTATCAGAATATACACACACAAACTTCACATTTCACTTTTGTACACAGCAAATTCCACTGACAATTTGATCTCATTTTTTTTTGCAACGTTTTTCATTTGCGACATATAACATTCCGGAACTCAAACAGTACGAAACTTTGAAACTCTGCAATTCAAATAGAATACGACAAACGGTATTGTAAATACGAATGCTTTGTGATACAAAACAGAAATAATCTCTTTCTATGGCAACCTTTTAAGATTAGTCAGTGGAGTTCTCGTCTAATATTATTTAAACGCTTTACATATCGGCAGTCCCTTGTAGTAGTGTGCTCCATTGTACAACTTCTTCGGGGTTGACCTCCAGGACAGCACTAGGGCCTTCTTGAAGGGTTCTAGGGCACAACCGCTGCATACTTGCATCACTGCCTTCACTTCTGCTTCGGCTGGTTCTCTTTCATCTACCTGTAAAGTTGAGTTGATATCGTTATATAGATAACTTACGACTCTGGTTTCGTTCTTAAGGATCAGTTTCCTAATCAGTATAATTGTTATTGCTTTGACTATGTCAATTTTTTCAATTCAATTAACAATCTAGTAGGCAGATGGAGATACAACATCACCTATATATCCATTACGGAATAGACAGAGTCACGAGTCGCGAAACTCGAGTGACACGTCAAACTGGACAAGTATGGTGGAAGGAATTTACTTTGAATAGTCAATTCGATTTTCCAAGGATTGATTCCTGAAGATCCAAACACTAATAAGAAAAATATCTATGGTATAAGGATAAGAAAAGGTGGGACTCTTACCGTCTGTTTCTGAACATTCTGCACCGGCAAGTTGCCGACGACTCCAGCGAGGCCGTTCAGCAATGACTGCTGGAACAGCTCGTCATCAGTATCGGGCTCCAGGTCAGCGCTGAGTAACGCCTCGTCCACTATCGAGCCGTCCGACAACGCTATTAGACCGCGCTTGTCTTTCTTTCCTGCAACATTTTAATTAAACTTGATGTTATCGATCAATTAAGAGTCTTTATCTTTCAAACGACAACTAGTCGTTATCTTTCAAAACGCCGGTTTCACCATCTTTAGATTATCTAATTTCCAAATTATTTTCTCAGTACTCACACCAAATAACTATCTATTTTTTTTTTTCATAAAAAGATCCTAAATCTATTTACAGTCAAAAGTACAATATCGTCAAAATCTATTTGCAGTAAAATTTCAAATATTTCATTAGACGAACATAATATCTTATTAATTATATTTCGAGTCCAAAATCCATTCAAAATTATAATTACGACAAGACAATATTGGAAAAGTTTGCCGAAAACTGCCTACTCTATTTTGTAGTTATCAATAAATAGCACGATATCCGCAACGTTGAGTGAAAGCCTAATAGAACGCTTTTCATTTCGAAATAACTGAAGATTAGTGATCGAGAATTTAGTGTTGATCACTTATGGCTATCTTAATTTTATAAGTTATTAGTTTAAGACATGGTTACTTTTCACTTTACAAACTCACAATAACATCTTCTTGTTAAGTTTAAGATAAGCACTCGCACCTACAATGTTGGCAATAAATGAAAGTCAATGTTTCTGTACTAAGGTGAAGAAAGTTTCGCTGAGTTATGGCCTTTTTGCCTTGCATACAGATTTGTTTAATTGTATGTTTTTTTTATTACAAGACTAATCTGTTATTTCTTTGGTGTCTGTGGCAAATCAAGTAAACGAATTATCTATCTAACTTTTTTATCTGATAATGGAATGGAAACGTGACTAAAAAATGAATTTCTACACTATCTTTAAATGGCATACCTGATTTCGCTTCCTCAGCCAGCTCTTTTTCTGGATTGTCCCTCTTATCACGTTTGTTTGAATCTCTCTTGTACAGACCATGAGGTGCCGTATCATCAATATATTGTACATTAGCTGGGTTGAGTAATGACCCCGACAGAAGCACCGTTGTCCCTTTCGACGGCCCAAGAGATTGGCTGTAACTAGTCACTGGCCTTGGTCTTCCTACAGACACTAAAGGTCTTCCAACGGTACTGAGTTCAGCTGGTTGTATGCTGTTAATAAGCTGTTCTGATACGATTCTGTTGCCTATTGGTAATTGACCGTTGATGTAAGGTTGTTGGATCTGGATTCCATTGGGAAGTTGCACTGGAACCATCATTTGCTGTTGGACTCCAGCTAAATTGAGAGTAGGGTTTCGTTGGATCTGTCCTCCGATGAGGAAGTTTCCGTTGCCGATGGGAGTGGCTTGCGGTGGTGGGGGCTCCGTGGCGGGTTCCGTGGCGCTTTCTATTGGGGTGCCGTCGTGTTTGAAGTGGTGTGCGTGGTGATGTTTGTGGTCTTTGTGGGCCTTGCCGGCGGTCAGTGCCACGTGGTACATCTGCAGCATTGTTATTTCTCCTATCAGACCGGGTTTTTCTGTGAAAAAAATATGAATTAGTTTGTGTATCAGTTTGGTAGGAAATCATTATGACCTTGGAACCAACAGACAAATTAGATTATTATTATGGTTTGTAATTTCAATTCTTCGACACTTTGTAATTAAATTCATACTTTAGTGAGATAAAATCAAAGGTTTAACAATTTATTTGGTACCCAACCATATCTCATAACACGAATTATTTTTTCGTATTTTTCTAACGCAAATTCTTCAGCTGTGTTTTATTCCTGAAATACTTAACTATATTTATAAGGCCTCTTATATAATGTACTTTTATCTCCGTCTCATATAATATGGCCGGCCATACCATACTACCCTTTACAAAAATGTATCTAGAATTCGTTATACCAAGCAAATAAAAAAAAAAGGTGAAACCCCACCGTGTTTTCCACCTTTCACATTCACGGACGCTCGCTCATCGACATTCGATATGCTCGTATTGAATCCGGCTCGTTTTTTAAACACCGGCTTCCGATATTCAGCCACGAGAACCCCGCTTTCATAGGACACGAACGAATTTATAAAATAAAAGTTTTTACTCAAACATTTTCCCTTACATTTTCTTTTACGATTATGACAATCAAATGTTTTTAATGTATTTTATACTGATATAAAGGTCGTCTGAATGCGCTAAGCTATATACTACACCGATTTAAAAATATATTTCTTATATACTTCGGGACTATTCCGGCGTACTAGTGACTATTATCAAACAGTTATTGATATAGAATGATGGATAGATGAAGAAGGCTGTATAGACATAGAAAACCATTTACTTATTTTAACCATGATAACCAAATTTAACAATAGCCATGTACAAATATTGATAGTTGCCATCTAATTTGAAGAGCAATTGAACGCTTTAAAATCGAATTAAAATCCAAGTTCTATATCAATATCGAAAAAAATCGAAAATTATTATCTTCAACTCTGTTACAAGGAATACTTATAGTATAGGTTGTGTATGTACTTACTGATCACTGGTGTCTGTCCATCTTTGGTGTACAAGAACGATTGGTCTTGTCCTGTGACCGCCACGCCTCCCCCTTTGATGATATGACCGACAAGCTGTAAAAATATTTATATTAACGTGCGTAAAAAACGCAAAGTACGCCCTTTGGTCTAAAAGTCAACTGACTCCCAAAGCGCAGGTGAAGAAGAAGAATATGCAACAACATCGCGGCCTTTTCATATTTTGAGAAATTGCGTTACATATACAAATGAAAGGTCTGTAATTATTTTCTTAAATGGGTAACAAATATCCTTTGACTGGTAAGCGGCGGTTTTTAAGCCATCCTCGTTAGCTTCGTTAGCGGCTTTCTGTAACGTATTCTAATCAGCGTAAATATATTTTTTGCATAACACAACATTAATGAGGTTACTCACATATACCAGGTGTTGTTGAGCGTATAAGCTTGTTAGATCTCAAGTCTGACAAACGTAGAAGTTTCCTTGTTAACAATCTCGAGTTGATACATAAAATGTTTAAATTTTTTCCCTTTGAACAACAAATGTTTCTTGTTGCGGGTGTTTTGAAAAACAAACATTATTTAAAACAAGTATTCTTCTTAACAAACATTCTTAAAAACAAGTATTATTCTTCGTAATATTTCCTTTGATCAAGACAAAAGCTCAAAGATAGGAAGCTGAATGCTGACTTCTTTTGAAATCCTCTCAAACGAGATTATTTTCTCTTAGAATAATGATATAAATATAGAAAATATTATGGCAAGCAGAAATGGGTTGTATTTCGTACTTCTTCGAAATTATTTTATCATTTTCTTGAAATCACTGTGGAGACGAAGTTGAGACGGTAAAGATTTTATTATAATTTTGACTTGGTTTTATACATTGAAAGAATAAATCCTTACGAATCGTTAGATCATATAGCATTTTATTTATTTAAACTCATGAAATAGGTACCTACTAATTCCACGTTTAAACTCGAAACATTACATAGACTTATAATGTCACAAGACATAACTCTGAATGTAATTAAAAAAGGTATTGTATCGAAAGTAAAGTCGGTTTACAAATAAATCTGCATGAAATATGCTCGGGTTTAATTTTTATTGTAAATGCTAAAACTTTTACAAACATTTTGTTACGAGATAAATGAACAACGTATGTTTTGCGCTATGAAATATGAAAACTATATGTCATGTAAAGACATTACACAGTATTACGAATTTAAAAGGCCGGCGACGCAATGAATATTCTTTTATTTCGTATGGGCCGTATCCGCTCACACTCGTAATGTCAACTTCTCAAAATGACAACCCCGCGCAAAAGTTTGTACAGATTGATAAGCATATCTGACTTGATAACAAGATTTCGATGGTACATTAGACGTGAAAATGATATTTCAAAATGACTTTTGGAACTTTTACATTTTGATTCGGGCCAGATATAATTTTCAATTATAGCTGGAAACCATTTTGTGGCACATATGATGTTGTTGTTAACATTATATATATATGAACTTGTAAAATCAATATCACACAATTTCTTACAAATATTTATTTTTTCTTTCGTTGAATTTTAAATTACCAAGAATTTACTTTATGCGACTTTATTGTAAATATTCCTGTATCTTCTAAATTACAAATGAATCCCAATTATGTAAAACAAATTCTTGAATATATAATATTAAGTGTAATATAAATGGGTCGTTTTTTTCCGGTTGTCATTTTGAGAGGTTGACGTCATGAGTTGATACGGCGTATGCAATTAACATCCAACTGAACTCGAAGCACGATATGGAAATATGAACTCTATGCTCTGTACCTTAAAAGAGAATTTTCAAATATGTTGAAAGCAAAAGCTAAAACGAATAGTCCCCGAATTGTTCATATTAAGACGAGTTATAGCGGTGTCGTGTTAGTATCGAATAGATATAATTTAAATATATATTTATAGATATAATTGAGTATGCATTTGCACCTCCCAAATATATAATGCCCTTACGGCCCGTCCCGGTTTCGCTCGGGTGAAAACATAATAAATTATACACCTAAACCTCCTCACCTCCAAACCTAAACTCCTCAGGAAACACACTATCTCTTGGTGAAAACCGCATGAAATTCCGTGCAGTAGTTTTTGAGTTTATCGCGTACAGACAGACAGACAGACGCGGCAGAGGACCTTGTTTTAGATTGAGGATTCGCAGCCACATCCCCCATCATATTGCATACAAGTAAATCAAGTTATTTTTCATCTACTTGCATATTGACTACTGGCATGCCATTACACATTCCAGTAGCTGACGCCGGTGGCTGGCATGCCAGTGCGTTCTATTGACGTACACAGGGTGACATTTTTTATACATTGCCATCATTCTGTCTACATGCTCAGTCCATGATACTTATATGATCATAATACATATTTTTTTTATATGGGAGTAACCCCTAAATTGCGAAACAATGTCACCCTGTATTCCCATATGTCGTTCCCACCTTAATAGGCGCAGAACATACAATAAACAACTCACCCGGTTATGGAAGCCTCGGCCCACCCTCTCAGCGTTCACCCAGATCTGCCACTCACCCGTCTTGCCGTTCCAGGACTGGCAGGAATGGTACCACCTGGAACACGAGCAAAGTTTTAATTAAACCATCAGCTGCAGGGTTTTAAACCTATCTAGCTATCACGGCGACGACCACGTGAACTTTCCCATGGCGAGCACTTTTTTATTCAGAATGAAAGGTAATTTGTAACGAAATGTGAGCGAATTGTCAAGTAAATTTGTTGAGTAGATGTTGGGCGAACAGATAATAAACAAAATCACTTTCTCATTTATAATTATTAGAAGTGGCATAGTAACATGTCAAGAAGTGCTTGCCGTGAAAGAAGAATCTTACTGTAAAAAGTGACGTCACTGGTCCTTTTGAAGCTCAGTCCTTTTGTAATAAAAAGAATCTTAAGCAGTTTTTCTCGCTGTGTCCATTAAAGGCCTTTGGTAGGACAAAACTTTCGCGCTTTTGTTTTTGATTTGAGCTTTCGACCAAAGCTTTATGTCGAGCTTCCCTTTAGTTGTTGGCTGTCCAATGAATTAAGTATGGGAACCCAGCCTTTCATTTACGAAGTAGGTCATTGGTTTTATTGTAAGTAGGTATTTTATGTTAAAATTATTGAGTTGGTGAATACAAATTACACGGTTTTTTCGTTCAACTTCGTATGATTTACATTACATGATGACGTCAAAAATGTACTCAAAAGTGAGTTACTGCCTACTACCAATGCGAAGCAACAAAATTCACCACAGCCTTTTCCCCAAATACATCAATAAACAAATGTGGATCTTATAAGTATCAATAGTTAATCTGGTCTGGTCTGGTCTTATAAGTATCGATTGCAAACGAGAGATCTTTCCATTCATTTTTCTATGAATAGAATTAGAAAGTTGGGCATTAAACAGATGTAAACATCTATATATATATATATCTGCGTGATTTGTCCTTATATATTTATTTATTATTATTATTTATTATATAATAAGTTAAATGTCGTATAGTACACAGGACTTATAAAGAGATTCTTTGTACAAAAAGTTTTCACTTTGTAAATTTCGATTGATTTTTTTATTAGGTACAAACAAATGTAACAAAAATTACGACAGTTATGATAATTTAAAACCTGTAAAAAAATACTGGTTCCATGCTGCACGCGATTCGACCGATTATGTAGGTCTAGTTTTAAATCGAGTTAATTCTCAACGATTACAAAAACGTAATCGATCATGATTAGAGTTAAATGTGTAATTCCTTTTCATGCGTCATTGAAAAAATGTTATTATGTGTGTTTTTTGCTTTAGTGAATACGTTGTTTTGATTAATTGAAACAGATTAATATTGTATTACTCCTCAATTTAATTTAAACTTTTTTCACCATTTTTGTTGTGGCGACTATGCAAATCAATTTACGCAATTACAAATAGGCCAGATTAGATTTTGGTACTGTCTAATGCTTAATATACTGCACTGTAGAAACATCTCTCTCTCTCTCTCTCTCTCTCTCTTTCTCGTTCCGTATTCTTCGCGAAAAGCCACGTAGCCGGGGACACCGTGAAATGTAAACCTCACAATTTGGATCCTTAATACCTGTTTAATAATAATTCGATTGTTTCCCATCAACTGCCAAGGCTATGTACAGCATCTACCGGAGGATATGCTCTCAGTAGCGGAACCACCATAGATAAAATTGATATATTTTATCTATGAAAACTATCCAACACATATCATTCGTATTTTTTTTCTAGTCGCTCGGGAAACTGCACTGTTTCGTTAATTAAATTTAAACAACTAACATGAGACTACGGCAGTGGCATTCGCTTCTGGCTCTGATCGGGTTCCTAAGTTAAAAATACAGATAATATTTTCTATATCAGCCTGTCATGCACAGTAAAATGAGATCCAGTTCGAACGAGTGGAGTGAAATGGAATTTTTCTATTATCACTGGAAGCAATTAAAATGTTCTTTTATTGAAATATTTAAAAGTAAACACAATCTTGTTTTCTTTTGTTGATCTATGGTATTCTATCGTAATCTCTATTATTATAAAGAGGTAAGCGTTTGGGAGTTTGTACGTTTGAGGTGGGTAATCACCGAAACTACCGAACCGATGTCAATAATTCTTTCACCATTAGAAAGGTACATTATCAAAGATTATTATAGGCTATATTTTATCTCAAAATTCACACGGAAGCGAAGCCACAGGCAACATCTAGATGTATTTCATATTTTTAACAAACGAACCTTGTCCGGTCTCCTATTGAATAATCCTACCGGTGAATTTTCAATTCTAATATAATTTCGTGTGCGAATGTTATGTTTACACGTGAGGAAATAAAAAAAATATATATTTTCACAATAGATGTGGCAATCACAATTAAAATGTATGAATGAGCTTCATACATTTTAATTGTGATTGCCAATGATAAATGCGCTCAATAAATGCCGTATGTTTAACATTATTTGTACGTAAAAAAGCTGTTTTTATTCGCCCTCATATCGAATAGTGTGTCGATAGAAAGAGGAACAGAAAATAAAGGCTGATCTGTGCTGTGATACACGGGACATTGCATAGTGGTCGATACTGACAGGACACTGGACTTAAACACAATAGACACTCGTACAGTAGACATTGTAACAGACGTACAGACATTGTCAGGCGTTATTCTACTTTAGAATTTCTGTTTTTTTTTTAGCAAATAGGAAGTAATAAATTAATCTATCAAATTATATACTTTATGTGAAATGAAACTAATATTTGTGTATCTATTAAATATTTAAGTTAACTTTGACCGATGTCCATTTAACTTATCTCTCACAATCTTTACATGTTGCACTCGGGGCTGTGTCACCCATAGGCCGGTGTCAGCTTAAAAATAAAGTTCTTTTGGGAATGCTTTGTTTAGACATGATATTTTTTTTATATATGAAGATATGAAGTGGTTCTATGCTAAAGCGTACACTTCCTCATATGGATGAGGGAGTGTACGCTTTAGTATAGAACCCTTATAGAACCTTACAGAACCCTGGATAACGGGGTTATCCATCGAAATATAATAACTGATAGCATAACTCGTCTTTTTTGTGCAATCGATTAAACTTTACCTCCCCGTAACATATGTTATACCTAAGTAACTTCAAAGGCAAGAGAAGCAGGGTAAAGTAAGTTTAAGCAACGACCATCAGCGTGGGCGAGTGTTAAATTTTTGTTTGTGTGACGTTCCTTTTTTGGGTAAATAAAAAAAAAAATAGGCGATGGCACTCCTCCACACGTCAAATTAGTTGTTCAAATAAAATTTTGAAATAAACTTGCAATTAAAATAAATGAAAAGGCCATTACATTTTATTAAGTTTACTGTTCGAAAAATGTGTTTCTACATAGTAATTTTGAGTATTTTCATTGACATGATTATAAAAAAAGTAAATATTAAAATTATGCCAAAACATTTCAACACACGCATATTATGCAATTTTAATGTTGTGATTTGTAATTGGCCTTGAGCATAAAGACCGCGATCTACATACAGCCGTATCTTCTTATTAATAATGCCATTGTAACCGGCAAAGAATTTGGAATAATGAATATAATATATTGAAGTTATAATCACTGGAACACAAAGGTACGAACGTGATTTGAAAACAATAAATTGTTTCTTTTAAATTTTGAATTGAGTACCGAATTATTTTAAGTTTCGATATATTTCTTCAAATGTTTAACAGTCTACTGAAAAGAAAGAATGTATTCGATCACTGACATACTTCCGTATTGGAGTAAGCTTCGACAACTCCATAAAAACAATGTGTATATTATACATAAAAATAATCCAAAGCCGCGAGGGTTTCCGTATGCTGACCTCCAAACTTCAATTCGAAAATGGCACCCCATGATGATACGAGATGTATTTTGGCGCCATCTGTATACATGCATGTTTCACACGTTTAGTTAATAGTATATAGCCTATAGTTACAGAGTCCCATAGAACTTTATCCAGATGGCGCCAAAATATTTGACACGTTTATCGTCTTAATATTTTTTTTTGTGGTTGTTACAAAGTAACTAAATAAATGTTTACAAATAAATTAATGTTTTCATAAGAATCTTCTTTCATGTTTTCTTACAAACAAACAATAATTCCTCAACGATTTTTCCACAAAAACAAGTAATATTTACACTTTCTAAGAATTTCTTCTATTTTCCTGTTTGGTATAGAGCATTTATGTCCCTTTGATCTTAAAGAGTGTTATTTGATATTATTGCTGTACAATCAATAAAATAAATTTCTGAGCCTTAGAGATTTATCCAAAAAGAGTTTCAGCATTTTCTTTGGAGATCTAGGTTCCCTTCCCAACAGGGCGTTCTGCAGGGCATTTTGCATATCTATCACAAAACCTCAACGTCACTCTTGTGAAAATTTATTGACGGAAATAATATTTTATTTGTACGTAACTTTCACCCGTTGAAAACCGGGTATGGTCGCTAGTCTCTTTTGTAAAATAGTAGGCAAACGAACATGCGGTTTGCCTAATTATATTTGCAAACATCACAGTAGCATGAGCCACATGGCGTCACTGACTTTCAAATGATTACAGAACGAAAAATGAATTTTTAACAAGCAAGATATATTTAATAACGTAATAGTATAGGTTCTACATGTGTTAATAAATACGCCCGCGTCATATTATGTATTATCATTATGCTATCACGAATTATATAATAAACAGTTGGGGCACGCAATCGGAGTCAAGAGCGGCCCAGTTTGCTGAGATGGCGTGGCGTTACTTTCATTTTCTCGGCATGTGTGGAGTTGCCGGTTCGTAATTCCAGCGGATTAAACTCGGAACACACGGTTGCGTATGGTTCCGCCCTATAATACGACATATCTTTCCGTCATAGTCTTAGCTGCTGATAGGCAATAATGGCAATTCCCAATGAGGATTAACTTCAGGCAGGTTTAAAATCCCAGCCGAAAATTCAAAATTTTAAGGTTATTTTTTACGCTTTGCGGCGCGCGGCGTCACAGGTCCGAACATACGGAAGACCCCCCATAAATATTTTTCTTTAATATCTCCTACGCGCAGACATAGCATATTACGGTTTTATTATAGGTAGAAAATTAAATAGTATATAAAAGAAAATAAAAAAAAATATTTTTTTAGTTTATAAACAATTGTGGCCAAATGGTAATGTTATAATGGACCATTCCAAACAATATGTGTTGTACATAATCGATGCGCAATTTTAAAGCAATTTCCAAAACGTCATAAATTGTACAGAGAAAATTGAGACTTACGTGTTCAGCTTCAAGGGGTAGTTTAGCCTGAAGAACGTCTGGCCGTGCACGGCCATGCTGAAGTAACTCGCCTCGTTGGTATTGGATATCCACGCCAAGATCTCCTTGGGACTGTCTTCAACTGTTGATGGAAATTAGGTACATTTTATAAATTGAAATCTAAATTCTTTTTTTAAATATTTTTAATTCGATTCGAATCACCAACCACCACAATAGAATTAATTTTTTGTAGTTCGGTAGAGCCTTTATTTTGTCCTTACGAACATAGTTTAGAAGTAGGTACTTATTACTAACAAAACTTGAGTCATTGTTACTCGCCATACATACATTCATGTTCTAGCAAGTGAAAAACATAAAAAAAAAAACTTGTCCTTTTCTTTCACTCAAAATTTACTGGACGTATTGTTATGAAATTTGGTACACGGACAGAATATAACCTGGATTAACACATAGGGTACTTTTTATCCCGAAATTCTCACGGGAGCGAAGCCACGGTGTGCAGCCAGTTTTACATAAAAATATCATAATCAATTTTATTATCAAAGTGAATTTCCCGGCCAGTCTTTCATTCCTTTTTAAAGGTTTTGCTTTCAAGCAAAGTATGGTAATAATCCGCCCAAATTAATTTTTGAACAAAAGCTCTTTATAAAGCTTTATTTTTAAATCCTTTGTAGCTTTGTAAAGGTAGGGAAGCTTAATTAGCTAGCCTTATAAGACTTCAGGTTCTGATGACTTTTATTTGAGCTCAAGGTCTATTAAAAGTGGTGATGTAGACTCGAATTGAATATACTCTAACGAACTGGCACGTCGTCACGGTGTTCACTTGTACAATTACAAATTATTGTACAATTGTAATTAATGTACATTGTGATACTCCAGCACTATTACATGCCTTCTACCAATCAAAGAGACAGGTTAATTCCTATGATGGTTGATGGTTGAACGGTGGACCCGCTTAATAAACATATATATTAAGCTTATGAACGTAGCATATATGTTATAATGACCTTTTTGTTGTCAATAAATTTTATTGAATTTAAATTTTGAATTTTTTTTTTAATTCTTCACCTAAAATCAATTGGTAGTCTATGAGAACTACTATACATGATCTAATATCAGATTGGTATACAAACTCATGAAGCACGAAAAGTCTTTCGATGTTATAGTTATAACTCGACTGAATTTGTTATAAAATGATTTATTTATGCAAAGCGGCGGTAATGTAATAATTAAGGCGCCTGTGAATAGAAAGATCCCAGGCTCGAAACCCACTCGTGCCACATGAGTTTGTATACCAATCTGACTCATATATAGTAGTTTTCATAGACCACCACTTGCTTCCGGAGAAGGCGGAATCGTGGCACACTGGTTTATTATTAAATTGTGTGTGAAATGGAGAAGGCAATGTCATACCACTCCATTAATAGTGCCAAGAAAGTTGTTGTGTGTTTTGTTCCACGTAATGATCCCAACCCACAACCATGAGAAATACTACTACTTTTAAACTTTCGCGTTGCAAAACATCTAGGAATTACAAAAGGAATGTGCTTGTTTAATAACTGTTGTTTAGTACATGAAGAATACGACTATAAATAAGATGGTAAATTTAATAGGCAAAGGAAAAATTCTCGATGCATTATAACGAGTTTACAAGTCTCGAGTTTTGTAATGCCTATATTCTGTATTCTATTTAGTGCATGAAATTTTCCCTTTGAAATGTGCTTTTCTTTGTTTCTTTGACGTTCTCGTAATACGTACATTTCCATTCTGAATTTGTAGTACACAACTTCTTAGTTGTATACGGAAAATACGCTTAAGTTGGGGAGCTCCATAAGCGTAACAGTCGGATATCCGGATTTAGTACAATATCCGTAACGGAGGTCTAATCCCAATATTATAAAGACGAAAGTTTGTGATTATGTTACTTCTTCACGCTCAAATGGTTGGGCAATTCTTTATGAAATTTGATATCGAAGTAGCTGATACCTGGGATTAACACATAGGGTACTATTGATCCTGAAAGTTCGCTATTTCCTTATAGGATTTTGGTCAAAAAGTCTGATACTCAATATCGGTTTATGAAGTATATGTATGTAAATATGCGCTACTGTGTATAAAAACATAAGCTTTTTTAAATAATTACACGGGTAACATGTGTTGAAGCTAGTCATTAAATATATTTTAATTCTGAGTGCTGCTACAAAGTGCTCTGTGCGGTTGATGCGCTTATCAACCGACTTTAAAGTGAAATCAATTTTGTACCATTTGCCCCCAGGTCGTGGCTTTTAAAGGATTAAATGATTACAGTTTCAACGGAACTGCGAACAGTTTTGACTAAGTTTTAATACCGAAATTCGAATTAACTTTGATCGTTCATGTGTAAAATACTTAACCGAGTTATAAACGTATGTAAGTTAATCTACATACGTTTATAACTCGGTTAAGTATTTTACTCATGAACGATCAAAGTTAATTCTAATTTCGGTATTAAAACTTATAGTAAAATATATTCATGTTCATATACGAAATCTGTGTTCATATCTGATATATCCATATCGCTATGAAATCCCAGATATCCAGATCCGAAATTTCGTGTTCTTACAATCCCTGCTTCGAAGTTCGTTGCATTAAATTTTGCTTCAAGACACAATTTCTCAGGAAACTTACTACGCTGTACTTAACATCTGTCTGTTTATAACACTTGTACCTAACTTGAAATAGAAAGCTGATTTTCTTTATATTACCTATAAAAGTCAAAACAAATGGCGCTTTCTAATTAACATTAATAACTATCGTAATAAGAAATCTGATTATATTATTAGTGTCGAATTAAATAGTTGTTTGAATCGTAGTTTTAATGTGATTTCAATTATGTAATACTCGTACCTGTCTCTCCGATCAGCTGACTTGAATATCTGTGTACAGTCGGCGGCAACTTAAGCCTCCCAAATTCTTGGCAATTAGATATAAAATATAAATACGAACACTAATTACTAATTATTCTATATTAACACTAGATATCTGACGGGTTCATTTTATTGGGTGACTGTACGAATAGAGAATATGAATGAGAGCGATCACCAATCAGATTGGCTACACAAGCCACACATAAGCACACCGGCGAATTTATAAAAGTTGAAGTGGTAGCCATAGCCGATATCGGTTGGACATCATCAAATAAAAAATACTACACAAATATATATGTACTTGTGTAGATTTTTTTTATTTATTTTATCACACTATGGTGTGATTACCAGTGATCGGATGTCTCCATAGTAGTATTCCTCATGGCTGAGGGTCGTGGTCATTACGTGGAATTAAACACACATAACAACTTTCTTGGCATTAATAATGGAGTGGTTTGCCGTTGCCTTCTCCATTTTACACACAAGTTAATAATCAACCAGTGTGCAGGTTCCCTCACGATGTTTTCCTTCATTGGAAGCATGTGGTGGCCGATGAAAACTACTGTACATGAGTCAGATTGGTATACAAACTCATGTGGCACGAGTAGGATTCGAACCTGGGACATTTTTGATCCACAGGTCTTACCCATTACGCCACCACCGCTTCCGATCGGATGTATATTTACCTAAACATGACTTTTGGCTAGGATATTACTGAAGCGGAAGATAAATGTTTTGAAAATTGAAGAAAAATTAAGTGGTCGTATTATTTTTAGTTTTTCTTTTTGGTACAAAAGTTAAAATAACTATATATACCTACACCCGATATGGTTCTATAATAAAAACACTAAATGTGTCGATTCCAAAATCCCGGGACATTTTTCGTTATAAAAGTGCATTCCATATTAGCCAACACCTCAACTTTAGCTATAATATTTTGATACAATTGTTCATCCAATTATCCGAACACTGGTGATTACACAATGAATGTAGAAAACAATATGTTTTAGTGTAACTATTTGATAACGTGCTCGTATCTGTTAGTGAACAACTCCAAAATGCATTGCTAATTCGCCTTTGTAATAACCGCGTATAGTCCATAATTTCTTACCGCGTCCTAACAAACCAATTTTCACTGTTTTGTAGAATTTTGCTGAAAATAAACCCAACAGGGTATTATGAGCTATAAGGGCAAGAAGGTAGCTCAGTATGGTGTTTTATATATTTAAATTACTTCGTGGAATAATTAATATATATGGAAATGCTTAAAATAGTGCAAGTTCTGCGTTCGTAATATTCGCTTCGAAGGCAGCCGTGCCTATTGGTGGTACCTCACGGGAGGACCAACTTGGTGAACAGGTCTCCGCTGGCGCGCGCCATACGCACTCTCAATTTGATCGCGGACAGGATGGACATCTTCCAGTGTACTCTGTGTGAATTTACAAAGATTGCAGTTAGGGTAATAAGTTATAGTGCAAATGAATTATATTTAATATTGCTTTTTCTGTTGCATTGGGTTTAAACCTGTAAAATAGAATATGTTTGCATAATAAATAAATAAATAAATAAAATAAATAAATATTACTTCAACCCTACACATAAAAGTTGATAAATGTATCAACCCAGAAAATAATTTTCGAAGAAACCTTTTTTTTTTTTAATTTAAGTTTCTGTAAAATCATAAAGAGGCATTAAATTGTTTACTCATTTGTAAGATAAAATGGAATTTAGAAAGTCACGTTGGACGCCTCATCGTGCAGTCGACTGTGACCCGGGAAGGCTCTGGCCACCCCGAACAATGCTCTTTTATTACTTTTTTACGGCCATCGAAATACGCAAGGAAAACCAAGTGAATATAAATTGTTACGAAACTGTCGGTCGGAATACTCGTAAAGACATTGGGTCAATGTACTTAAATATTAGAGTTTGTCTGCTTCTGTTTAATAAGAAAAACTAAGTATAACAAAAATGTTTTCTACGAGAAAGCAGTCTCGAAGGCCTCTTCTTCTTTTCTGATTAGAAATATAATATTGCAATATTTTGTTTACACTTTTAGCTTTCTTCTCTACGGAGTATATAACATACCCATCATAATTACGGCACAAAAAATATTTGACTCGATTAATTTGTTAATAAGTATATTGTACAATTAATACTAGTTTTTCAAATTGAAAATTTTAATTACCGTGTTAAAGTGAACGTACAATCATTTTTTTTATTTTTTATTTTTCCAGCTAACATTTTATCTAGGGAAAGAAACGAATATTTTATTTTTTTCCCAGGAAACATTTTGTTTCAGTAAACGCACAAACTTTTTAATTTTTACCCAGGTAACATTTTATCTAAGTAAACGCACAAACTTAATTTCCAGCGAATGTTGTTGAGCTGATTTCTACGCGAATAAGTAGTTATTTAAGTACTAAAGTGCTTGTCAAGCGTTCTGGCATGTTACATGAAGTTTGACGTCGTAGGTCGACTAAACACATTGTTCCACTAATTAATTTCAACCGAGCATTGTACCGTAAATCGATTCCTCTCGAACAATGTTGTTACGAATTGTGATTATTCTGTACTGAAATTTCTGAACGGCTTATTTGGCTTGTCCAATTTTACGTTCAGTTATTTTATCTTTAGATCTAACTGCTGGGCAAAACCCTACCCATTCATAAGAAAGGGTATATATTTGTTGAATTGTAAAATTCAATTAAATTATTAGATTGAAGGTTTTATGTAAAGTGGATAGGACAAATTAGGAAGCGTGCCCTGGGCTTCAACGTCTTTGGCTGAGAATGAAACCGGGAAATCGCTCAGAAGTGAAAGATGATGACAGATAGCATTTCTATTAGGCTTACATATTTTCTATACCGGAAGGGATGTATATTGTATGCTTTCACAAGAAAATATTCGCTTAAACATTTTAGATTTATCCTTTGAACCCGATATCTGTTCTTGTATCTAAGATTTTTTGTAACGTTTATAACTAACAGATATATTTGTTGACAGTCAAAGAAATATGTTTTACAATTAACAATTTTTTCGCTATGCCCTAATCTATTACTCCTATTATTCACATTAAATAAATGTTTGTTAGGTGAAATGACACGATAATGTCGGGATTCGAAAAGAATTAGGATCGCTCCATCGTTATATCAATTACCCAAAGTGCATTTCCACATTGCTCAGTCGCGCTTAGTTGCGACGACGCAGTGCGTTGCAACTCCGACGTACTCCGTTCTTATCTATGGAACTTGAAACTAACTTACTGAAATAATTTTTAAAATCAGTTTAGTAGTTCCGAACATTACCCCCTTACCGCACATGGTAATTGATACAATTTTCTAATGTAATGTTTAGAGTATGGATGGTATGGAATTATGGACAAAGAGCACTGAAACAGTGCTAATTAGCACTTTGACTGGTGGTTAGTCAAACTGCTGTTGTATTTGCTCTGATATTTCTGGACGTATTGACAGTTGTGACGGCCGCTTTTGTACGCAACATGTCAAAACGCAACGTAACCGGTTATCGCTAGAGCTAATCCCATCAATGTGTGCTGCTCTCATTCGAATGATTCTATTTTATACTTATGTTGAACGTTGGAAAGTTTTGATTTTACTTGAATTACTACTTCTTTGATTGACGTGTTTTCGGCGAAAATCTGTGAACTAGAGAAGATAATCTGTGAACTAGAGAAGATAATCTGTGAACTAGAGAAGATAATCTGTGAACTAGAGAAGATAATCTGTGAACTAGAGAAGATAATCTGTGAACTAGAGAAGATAATCTGTGAACTAGAATTTAATCTGATTTAGCATGGAACATCTAAAATTCGTTGGAATTTCTAGCAGTCTTATTTATTCAGATTTCTGTTATAAAACTGACAATGCGTAGTGTTAGTGGAAGTCGTGAAAGCGTAACATACTCACTTTCGGATTTATAATATTATTTATTAATAATAACTTCTTTATGTAACGTATTTACGTGTTATCACACGTAATCACGTTATCACGTTAAAAGTATTTACATTTCCATGAGAAGACTTACCAGTCTTATAGAAAATCTGCAATTATGCAATTTACAAAATATAATTTGCCACATTTTGAAACGTAAAGTGTAATTGTATGTGTGTAGTCTTGCGGGGTAGACATTGCCTTATGCTGGAGTAATTTACGAGTATATGACAAAGACAAAGTTTATTTATTTGCAAAAATATGAGTTTACATTTTTTACAATGTGGTGTTAAAAGAAAAAACTTAATCCTACATGTTTCACCGTCCACGGGTGTGCAAATTTAAATGGAGAGCATGCTCTCATCCCGCAAAACAAAATTGAATAAATAAAAGTAACTAAATTAAGTAAAATTTTTATCTAAATCTATCATTTAAAAAGTCGTTCAAATTAATATTAACATCAATCAGCAAGAAGTACGTTGAAATATGTTTTTCATGAAAAATAAGTGAAAATAATATTTGTTTTTTGTTAACAAATAGTGGCATTTTAATATTAAAAAGGGTCGAATACGAAAACGTGATGAATGGTTCCGCCCTAGAACAAGACCAATCCGTAACCTCACGTGGACACAGCTTGGTGATTGAAAGGCAACTTTAGCATTCCCAAGGATGATTGACGTCAGGCAGCCGGTCATTTGTAAAATCACAACCGAATCTTTAAAAAATTGTCAACGTCTGTTCTACGCTAACACGTAGACTGAGAAGAGAGGGAGACTTACCAGAATATGAAAACAGGGGATGATCATCGGAGTGATTATGGAACTTGGACCACATGCATAGGGTGAACTCCTTCAGGTCCGGCAGGTCCATCTCGAACTCCAAGTATTGGTAGACCAGGTCCTGGCTCATGGAAGCCTTGTGGATGCTACAGGTGTCCGAAGGTGGCTGGCTCAGGAGTCCTCCGATTTTGTTCGGGCTCGGGCGGCGGTTGATGATTTTCAGCGATGATCTGTGAAATCATCATATTTTAATTATAGCCGTTAGATGGCGGTAGTCGTATTTCACATAAATTCGTTTATTTTAGGAAATGCGGCTTGTGTCTGAACTTTTAATAACATACATTGCTGAACATTTTTGGCGAAAATTATACATTACAAAAACCTATAAAGTCTTGTCAGATGCTTTTTGCTAGTTCCACACTACTCACATGAATCGTCATGCAATGTGCGCTCATATGCATCGGTATCCGAGTTGTATCGACAACTCGGATACCGATGCATATGAGCGCACATTGCATAGTTTTGTATGTGTACTTATTTTACCGCGAGGAAAATCCATCAATGTATTCGATACCCACCACATTTGGCGAACTGTTCGCTGATAGTGTGGAAACAGACATAAAAATGAATTGAATCTTGATTAATTGCACAATATTAAACATGTTGTAATTATAGTAATTTTCACTTTCTTTTCACGAGCAGACTTCAATGATGTAACTTTCCAATGAAATTTATATCAATACACGAATACGCCCATATATAAATTGGCTGGTCAGTTGAGGAATGTCGAAATTGTATGTTCATATATTCTTTCACTGTGGTTTTTCGGAAGTGTTGTAGTCCGTAACATCGGTACAGTGAAAAAAAAAACCCGTACGTATAATTCACTAGATAAAAAAATCTCTCTCCACTCGACCACACTCCCAGATACATTCTCGGATATGATACCTCAAAACCTAAAGTCCGTTTGAAAAATAAACGTCAACATTTTATACATTCGGCTGTGGTTTTACGACCGACCACATGTTTTCCGTTCACCCTCTAAGTTGCCTCTTAATTTGTAAGGCTTTTTATTTCTTAGAAATCAGAGGGAGTCCTTTCGCCCAACAACGGCTAAAAATAGCTAAAAATTTCTCTTAGTCGCCTCCTTCAATGGAGTACTTGATACCTAGTCCTATTCTAAGGCGGGACCAAACGTCGCATTTCTATAAGAAATACTATTTAGCCAATAGGGCGTGGTTGGGCGCTGGGCGGCGCTTCCGTAGGACATGCGTATACAGCACCGATATTTCTTGAAGGCTGCTCCACCACACTACTCCCTACCATTACATCTCATTAGATAGAGCCAATCCTACGATTGCTAACTACAATTTATATTTATTTCAGAATTGGAGATAAATCTGTTCATGAAATTGCTGTGCTACTTAGCCACAATTTTTATTTTCAAAACGTAGACACTGAAGATTAAAGTTCATGATACTTACATTTAATTTCTATTACGCTGTTATTATGATAACAGTGGTTGGGGGGGGGGGGGTATATTTATAATCGTATCGATATTGCGTCTATACGAATACACAACGAGTGTCGACGTCAGGCTTGGTTCTAAAATCATAGTTTTTTATATAGCCTATTTATTTGGACGAAGGCTTCCCATTCAGAATTTTAAGATTTATTGTTTACAGCCCGATGTAACGAGCATAGATAAAAGAAATATTAATTTCATCTATGGTAACGATCAATATTTGTATACTAGTATACCATATTATATTTGTGCTTGCGTTTTCGAAAACTGTAGCTAATGCTGAAATTTGAAATATAGGTGTTCCCGGGCGAGAAAATTATCTAGCTGGGTTCTGGAAAATCATCGATAAATTATTATTTACAGATATTATTTTACAAAGCAGGACTTGTTCGCCCAGGTGCTTAATTCGTAATATGTCAAAAAAAATCCCAATTACTACTCAAACACGAGTAAAGATCATTGACAGGAATGCGTGGAAGAAGTTATGACCTAGAGATACTTTTTCCCAACAGTGTGAGTGAAATACCTGGAAAAACGAATCTACTTACGCAGCTCCCAGCGACCTGTCTGGAGACTTGACATATGTGGAATACGTGATGGAGGACTCAGGCACGATGGGCTGCCAGTCGTCTTCCCTGGCCACCGCGGCCACCACAAGGGCACATAGCAGCAGATATCGCATGTTCTGCAACAATAAATTGTCCTTACATTCTTATCCTCATACACGTTATAAAACAAAGTCCTAAGCCGCGTCAACTAAAAAAAAACACCGAGCACCTGTTTTGTGTTATATATTCGTTTCGACTTGCAAGGAAGCATTTTAAATTTAAACGCAATTTGACTAGAGGGAAAATAAAGTTAGATATTCCTCTGAGCAAAATTGTCTCTCCTCGTTTCGATTAGTTTAAGTGTCGCGGTGAGTGCCGACTTGTTGATATTTTAAAAGATTTTTGCTTGATTGAATTCCTTTCATGTGGAAACATTTAAGTTTATTTACTTATAACTACAGAACGGTTGGTGGTTTTATGTTAACAATACTGGCTTGATCAGACTATTTATCATTCGATTATAAGATAATTGAAAATTTACTATAAACATATTTTTATTTTAACTGATCTGATATTAACTTTGTTATTGCCTTCGAGGTACTTGACTTATTTATATAAACTTTATCATTGGGAAAACAAATTGTGAAACATTTTCGAAAAATGAAAAGATTTTTTCTAATCGGCCCAGTCGTCTTCGCGTAATCGAGTAACATACATACAAAATAAAAAAAAGATCGCGACGAAAGCGAGCGAATAAAAGGCGGAGGTTCTCAAAATCTCCGCCTTTTTTTTCGAAGTCGGTTAAAATGAACTTTCCTTGTGAATGTTTAATTAATGTGGCAACAGTAATTTATTATTCCCATCAAATTATTATCAGGTGCTTCAGCTATTCACAAGAGAATATGTAGTGGTTCTATTGTGATAGCACATGCCAATAGCTCATTCAAATATCAATATTGTCTAAACTGTAGCCGATAGTTGTGGGAATTTATTAATGAACAGATGATATTGTAATATCGGAGCATAAGCAATAAAGTGCAATATCATTTCAACAATGAATCGGCTTTGTGTATCGGAAGGTTGCTGAGCTGGCGGCTTATTATGTCGGCTTCAAAGTATCGGCAAACGGCTCGCCAATTTTGCAGTTCCAACGTTCTTTATTGTCGGCAAACAAGCATTCAGGTTGCCTGATGGTTATTGTTATAGTTGTCGTGTTATTCACACTGTATTGGCTGCTTCTACAGACTGTCAACAAAGTGAAGAAAACTGATTTCAAACGAACTATTTTTTGCCATTGCAATACCAAATAGAAAGGTCGAAATTTGTTAATAAACATCTAGTGTTTGGAGTTGCGATGAGATAGCGTTCTCAATTCTATTCATCACTTTCTTGACAGAGTGTAATTGCGGAAAGATTCGATGGTGAAAAGTGAATTGCTAATCCGCATGACACTTTCGGGATAGCAGTCCGTGGACGCCATTTGGCGACCATTGCGCCCGTCCCGACGCCGACCAATGTTGTGATAAATTCATGTTAAAAGTAACAATTCGTGATTAGTAATTCAATTTCTTTTGTGTTGTGAAGTGTTATATAGTTAACCCTAAAATGTGGCAACAACTAAGAGCTGTTCAGATGATAGCAGCTATGAAAATAATATCCGTGGCAATTGAATTGGATCGTGATTTATTCAAGCAAATATATATAAATAAATAAAATATAAATATATTAGGACAAATCACACAGATTGTGATAGCCCCAAAGTAAGTTCGAGACTTGTGTTATGGGATGTCAACGAAAATATTTTTATAACAAATACATACATAGATAAACATCCAAGACCCGTGTCAATCAGAAAAAGATCATTTTCCATCATGACCCGACCGGGGATCGAACCTCTCGGTCCAGTGGCAAGAACTTTACCACTGAGCCACCGAGGTCGTCGATTGCTAAGTTGTAATACTAAAAAAATCACGCAGTGACTTTAATGGTAGATTGAGAATGGACATTGAGAACACATATGTTTTGACGCAGTCAGCCCCCAGAGCTGAATAAGATTACTTATATGTACCAAAAGTACTCATGTTATCTGATAATATTATATTTTAATTAATAAGCGATCCCAACAGCTACTAATACCTACCACCGAACCTTATTACTCGGAACCCAGTAATAAGGTTCGGCGCTTAGTCGAGATATCAAAATAAAGTATCCAATCGAGATGTGGAACATCGAGGGGATTTTTTATGTTGATATCTGTTGTTCTTGTCAACTAAACCTGATCTTCTGAACCATTTCTGAACTAAAACTGACAACACGAGTTGAGTTCCGGCGCCGGCAGAAGTGAAAACTTGAATGATTAACTTTGTGCATTTCGAAGTCTTGCCAATTTCTGACGCGATTTTAACGTTTTTTAATCATCACTAAAGTACACTCTATAAACAAACGCCGCAAAAGACGATTAACCATCACAAAAAGTGCACAACCGCTACATGATTTCACTTGTAAAAAATGAAACTCGAAAAAAATACATTTGTGTTTGCATTTTATGTTTTTCATAACACGTCACTATGTTTTACTCAGATGTGATCGCTTACCACAACTCATCGACAAACCCTATATTTCTTTGTGTGCTATATGTCGCCATTATAATAAACCTTGGAAGAAATCGTCAACTTGCAAAACAATTTCATAACTCACACGCAAGTTTTCTCGACACGTCGTCACCACGAAGTCTTGTCAATTTAGAAATGCGAACAGACTTGTCTCTCAAGCGTAAGGGCGCGGTTACACTTGATGCTACCTAAAACTGAGTTACAAAAATGTGCGACAGAAGCTAAACTTTTAAATTAAACGTGTGAAACCTTATTGCCATATGCCATATGGAAAATTATCTTTTTCTGATGGGCCCGGGTCTTGGGATGTTTATCTATATATGTATTTGTTATAAAATATAGTATCGTTGAGTTAGTATCCCTTAACACAAGTCTCGAAGTTACTTTGGGACTAACTCAATCTGTGTGATTTGTCCTAATATATTAACAGTTTAGAAACTTTAGCCATGAACTAATTACACCACGAGAAAAAAGAATGCATGTTAGACGACGAGGAAGAACGGAAAATTTGCATTGATTATATGAATTTAGATCCGATGAACCCTGTAATATGTCAACATAAAATAAACTTGTGAAAGTTCAGCTTATTATAAAACTTTCACGTCACTACGACCGTTGTATATATTTTATATGCTTATCTAGCACGTGTCAGCTGATTTAAACAACTGATGACGTAAAAAAGTGTTGGTGAACATGAAATTTCTGTAGTATCGGTGAGATAAAGATTTAAAAGATATAAATATAGAAAAGAAAATAAAGAATTATTATTATTATCCTAATAGCATCAGTTCATGCAAAACTACTTTCATATTAGTTGATTGATACTGGCAGTTGCCGTCTCGAGCTTAGCTACCGCGGACACTCTAGTGGAACCTCACCCTTAAACTTGTCGAATAATTTCGCCGCTCGGATGAACACGTCATATCACACTTCACCGTGAAAACTTGTTGTGATGTGGAAATTAAGCCAGCTTTACTTGTTATTAATAGATTTATAGGTACAGTTTCCTTAGTTTCTATCAAGATTTTGTACAACCGATAGCAAATCGAAGTACCGAAATTATAAACAGAATCCGATAAAGTTATTGTAAACTGCTAAAAATGGACGTGGAGCGGAAATATGTTTATTTTTATGTATTAATTTACAAGTTCATGGACACGATATTATAACACAAGATTTATGTTTCTTATGCTTACGTTTTGCAGAAATCTTTATGAAATTTATAATACGGGTAAAATGAATTTGCAACATTTACATCACATTTGATCTCGAAATTTCGACATCAGCGGAGGCTTCGGGCGCAATTTGTATTATATCTAATGATCTAATTCTTTGCCATTTCACCCCCTATCGCCTGCCCATAGAGCAACTTTGTTATAGCTTGACAAGTAGCTGACGGTACTTGATCGACATTTCAGCATATATGGGCTTGACACTTCATCGACATTAACAAGTTTTTCCGTTTCACACCTTATTTATTTAATGAAAAGTACGCGTTTAATGACCACCATTTTTGGTTCGCTATGACTAAAATTTAAATTATCTACACCCAGTATAACCGATATTATATCTGCGGTCCTGGATGTTTGTCCTTGTATCTGTGTTTGTGTCCATCGGTCACGAAACAGAGCCCACGCTAAACAGCTGAAAACCTTTCCGTTATTGACCAAATATTTGTTCCCAGAAATTCTCTCATTCATTTGTCCAAATACGTCGCCTTTACGGTTCACATCGGATATTTGTAACACGTATTTTGCTCTGTGATTATGCTTTTCATATTTCACGAAATAATTTATACACGTTTCTCCTAATGCCAATTCTGCGAAAAGGAATTAAAATTATTGTGTCCGGAAGGCTTTAATGCCTCTATTGTTTGTAATATCCCGCATCACCAGAAAATTCAAATTTTGTTTACTACGAATTTCGCTATTCAGCCTGTGTAAATTTTGTCTGGGGTTGCTTATGAACACCGAAAAAAAAATTGCATAAAGTTTGGTAATGGTCGTTTTTGAGGTCACAGGAACTAACAAACTTACCCGACTCCGATTCAAAATTATCTTCCAATTCAAGTTCGTTTTTTAGAACTCGTTTTTGTGTTATAAAAGATTTGGTTATGTAATTAAAGTAAGCCTTATAAGCTCACGACTAGCTAAATGCCTTCCTAATATTTTCATTGGCACTGTCTAAACATTTTATTCTCTAAATTAAATTTAAAGAATGAAATGTTCAGATCTTTCGTCCCTACATCTTTCGTATGTAAACAGAGTATTTTCACAGTTGCCTCCGTCGCCGTAGAGCCCAGGGTCCACTTTCCTACTCTTTCTCCTCCAAAATCGTAATGTTCTTATTCCATACTAAAATATGAGCTTGCTTTATATGGTTTAAGGAATTCAAACTTAAGAACTAGAATCTTTTTTTTTTTTTTTTAAGTTTTCGTTTTAAATTCCCACGGATGCACGTGATCGGATTTCCTAAAACTTCTGCTCCGGCTCATATTTTTCTGCACGGTGAATGCATTCAGTTCACGAAATTGTGAAAGATGTAAAAGCTGTTGCATTTTCTGTTTATTTAGAATGTGCACTGGGTGTCCGCGTGCAAGGCGTGAAAGTGATAGAAGACACTAGCGGAATATCGTATAAACTTTCAAGCGTTTTGGAAAATGCTAACGTGCCATGACTTTTCAAGTTGTTTCGGTAGAATGGTTCACTGTGTCTGTTATTTTCGAAGTTTATTCACCGATATTTTTCATTTCAATAACCTTATTATGATAAAATACCAGTGTTAGCAACACACTCGATGAAAAGAAGACTTATCCTATTTCGTCCATCCGCACAATAGGCTCAAGCCTCATTATTACTTTTACATTCTTTTCATGTTTCACCCACAATTAACGATCTTTTTCATATTTTATTTTTCATCGTTTCACACAATGTTCAGATTACACTTGAATCATTACTATTGTTCGTCATATTTTAATAAGGTGATTATTGATAATATTTTTCGAAGGAGGCATTTTGTGTTAGCTTCTGGCACAGGATTTATTTTCAATGGAAAAGTAATTGCCAAAAACGTGTGAATTTTTGTTTTATTGCCTATTTGAGATGAATTGTTAGATCCGATTTGAACTCAACAATGAAATTTTGTCGGTTTTTGTTCGGTTTTGTCGGTTGTTAGTCTAAAATAACAGACGTACGAACATGTTGTGCTGCACGTAGAAAGCGCATAACGCCATACCTATAGCGTGAATTCTATGATAAAAACGTACGTCCGTATTACCTTTTTAAAAAACGGACGAATATGAAATTGCTTATGAGTTTCTACTTTAAAATATAAAAATAACGTTATATATGCGAAATTATAGATGAGATTGTCAACATATGTACAGTAATAAATTAACATTTCTATGATCGGGATGGCTGAAGAAATTTTTGCGTCTCAACTATACTTAACTAAGAAGAAATGCTTCCAGCATACCGGGTAACTTTTAGTCATATTAATTGTACGAAAATTTAATTTCACATTACAATTCTGCCAAAATTTTTTTACAAATTTTGTTTTCCATATAATAATCAATATAATCTTGTAAACTTGATGGAAATCACGTACACAAATTTTCGAGCGAATACCACAACCACAGTTTATAACGTGTTTGTGATTACAACACCTCCATATTAATTCCACAAGTAAACCTTAATCCAGGATAACCTGATGTAACTGACTATACATATATATATATATATATATATATATATATATATATATATATAGACTGTATATATATATATATATATATATATATATATATATACAGTCTAAAAAAGTCTTTAAAAGTTGAACTAGGCGTTTTGTCTTGGCAACACTCGGTGTTTATCAACCAATATGAGGTCCAGGTTGTATGAGGTGGCATTGCAATGACAATTGATCATTCGAGGTGGCATTGCAATGACAAAAAAAAATTTTTTTCTACTCTTTATAAAACTGTACTAGCTTTTGCCCCCAGCTTTGCTCGCGTGAATTTCCCACGGAAACAGTAATCTACGGGAACTTCTCCGTACACTTTACTATATGTATCAGAATTTTCAAATAAACTAATTATTGCATATTTTATAGTATTATGATAATGACCCGAGACAATGTAAACATAGCACCAAGTGAAGAATTCTGTCTACGTACTTGCTCCGGCGGATGTCCGCGTGTAAAGTAGATTTCACACGGTCATGTGACTAGACTTAAAAATATTTTAATACCGAAGCCATTTCACAAAATCGCCAATAAATTAAACTGTTTTTAATCCCCGACGCAAAAAGAGGGGTGTTATAACTTTATCGTGTCTGTCTATCTGTGTATTTGTCTGTGCCATCGTAACTCCCAAACAGATGAACCGATTTTCGTTTATATTTTTTGTGTCATAGATAATTTTATCCCGAGTGTTCTTAGCCATGTTTCATGAAAATCGGTTCAGCCGTTTAAAAGTTGTAGCGAAATGAATATTGAAAGTCGGGGATTTTTAATTTGTCTAACAAATAAACTTTTTATACTAAGTAGGCTACTAAGTATACTAAGTAGATATGCGATATGCCTGGTGTACGCGGCATAAAATTATATACTGACGTTTAGGTAAATTATGTTATATAATAAACATATATTTTAGTACATGGTTACCCCAGTTCGAAGTAGCAGACATCAGCTAGTTACTAAATAAAAACAAGTTGTTTTTATTTTTTAATGTATTTAACATATTTTTTCAATATTCCGGTACGAGAAATTCGTGAAAAATGTGTTATGGAAAAGAATATTTTGAATATTACCAAAAAAAAAAACTGAATAAAATAGAACAATTAGAACAATTATATAAAAACTTGGTTGGTCCATTTATATTTTCAATATTTTAATTAAAAAAATTCTGAGTTTTCGGATAATTTGAAAAAAAAGACATTGTTGTACGAGATAAAGACACTTAAAAAAAGGGCAAAATATTTTTTTTTTCTAATTGAATAAATTAAAAGAATCCGTTTCAAGATCCGTGTACAGCGTGACGTGCGGTTGACCGTACGCGTATGTGGAATGCGGTGTGAATGTACTCCTTTCACTCATTTCTTGGCATTTTCGATTATTATACGACGCGACTGAACTATGACGTACTTTTATTAATGTGAATAACTGAACCGCATCTGGTACGGTGGTCAATATGTCTTCACCGTACGGTCCTAGTACAATTTACCTGTGATTTTTCATAATTACCCATAATTTCTTAAAGTAGTTTCCTACAATTACCATTTATTAATATCATCACACAATAATTTTTTCCCCGATACAAACGGTTGAACATGGATGTTCGTTTTGTTTTTTTTTTTTTTCTTTCGAGTATTATAATTAAGTAATTAATCTTATTGTCTTGTAAGGTTTCTCAACAATAAAAAAATAATAAATCATAGTAAATGTTTTACTTTAGAATGTTTATGCTTGAAGGAATACTAAATTTATTATCAATAATATTCAACAATAAATACTGTTCACATTTTTTACATGTTCATAGGACTTAATTTTTTACTGTAATACTAATTTCCAAATTAAAATTCAAATCATTTATTCAGAAATTAGACCTTCACAGGCACTTTTTCTCGTCAATTTTTATATTTATAGTTATTTCTCACAAGCTACAAACTACTGGCATTTCGGAACGACCACTGCTGAGAAGAAATGCCGAAAGAAACTCATTTGAACAGTGTTGGTCCCTATCATGCCAGATCGGCTTACCATTATTGTTTCTTACAATGTTTTTTTTTCTTCTAATAATATATAAAAGAACATAAAGTACATAGTCAAAAGGTATATCAAAACAGGTTATGATTGTGATCCGAGTGTGAATATATATATATATATACTTTTTTCTAAATCTAAAAAACAATAATTTATATGGATTCTCATATATTTTCATGTAAGTTAATTGTGTGTGAATATATATATATATATATATTTTATACCCTATAAAGTACCCTTGTAGTGAAACAAAAAAAAGCCTATCTGCGGTCCGTATTTTCAGCATTTTCATAATGAATGGCCCCGATTTAAATATTCAAATGAGATAGCTGCGCTGTAGCACCTAAATTGTTTTGCTGAAAAAACCATTATCAACCAATGTTTATTATCGTGCCAATGCATTAATAATGATACTGTGAGTCCATTGTAGAAAATTGGGAATAACACAGCGAATTCGCGACAAAATTTTGTTTGAAAACATAATCTTTTACAACATCAGCGCGCCCATAGTGGCGGGTCTCTCATCTGATCTTTTCCTGGTTACTTTAAGGCCGTTGGTCGTCGAAGCCAAGGCTCTGCTAGCCCTTTAGCGCACATTGCAAAATATTGACAAGTAAAAGTCTTGTTTTCACATTTGGCTACTTTCGCTATATAATAGGAATTATGAATATTTTCGGTTTAATTTTAAGAAATCTTGCATCAGAATAATAAGCCCTCGTTCGCACAGGCGCGAATTTTATTACGTGAAAATACCACATGTCCGTGTAACAGTTCACACGGACACGTTTTTTATTGCGTAGGTACATTTTATATCGCATTTCGGCGATGTGGGTTGGTTGAACGTCAAATGTTCTAAATTGTAGCATGCAAACTTGCATGCCAGCTACCGGCACGTGTCAATGTATTCAAGCTACTTGCCCGTCACACTTTGCTATGTGTATCCGTTGTTATATCGAAAGCTATAAAAATAAAACAATAAAAATAAAACTTTGAGAACGAAGGGTAACTTTATATAGTCATTTATAGTCTTACATGGCATATAATTAAATACAATCCAGCAAAATTACATAAGATCTAGCGAAACCATTAACACTCGCGTTTCGCGGTGTCCGCGAACATTAACGGCGCGAGTCTACTTGGGGATCATCCCAAGTACAAGAATCGAAGCGTCGTGGACAAGTGAAAATACTATGTTTACGTAATCCCTTCCGTATGGCGCCGCCGGTAGTTCGGTCACGCGGTAAGTACTTTCAACCGATTTGCATCTCATCTGTGTACAGTCGAGTGCATAACAACCTAGACAGTTCACTGGAAATTGGTCAGTATCACTGGTTTATAGTGCAAATGTAGTTGCGAGATGTACTCACAGATATGTGAGTACCCCGTGCTTCGCCCAAGTGGAGATCCTGGTGAAGCACTGGTTGCAAATAAGTAGCTTGAAGATTTTATTTGATTTATTTATTTAGCTAAATACAACGGTATCCTTTTAAAGTATTTAGTAAGAAATAATAGGCATTTACAAAAATTTCTTAGAGAAACACAATATTATCATCCTAAACACGTTGACTCACATTCGTCAATCTCACAAAACTGCAAACAATTCCTGACAAGCGTCCTCCATCCATCAGCGAACATATCACACTCATCACAGGTTCCTGGTTCAGGAATGCATTGAGATCCGATTGATCTTTTAAAATTATTCTTATTAAGTGTGCGACAATATTTTGTAATCATTTTTGAAGTGTCTAAATTACTGTTACGTAATGGTTTCGTATATGATCAGTGACAGTGACAGACGGACAGATGAACAGACAAGAGGTCCCATGTTGATCGTTTTATTTCCTTTTGCTTTCTTTCTCATCTGTATATAGTATATATACAAAGGCTGGGGTATAAAAAGAATAAACGTTTTTGTATATTCGGCTGTAATTTTACGACGTGTGTGACGTCAACGCTCTTTGGGAAAATTTGATGAAAATAACATAGTATAAAAAGTTTATTTGTTAGACAAATTAAAACACCCCCTACTTTCAATATTCATTTCGCTACAACTTATGAATGGCTGAACCGATTTTCATGAAACATGGCTAAGAACACTCGGGATAAAATTATCTATGACACAAAAAAAAAACTAAACGAAAATCGGTTCATCCGTTTGGGAGCTACGATGACACAGACAGACACGTTAAACTTATAACACCCCTCTTTGCGTCCGGGGTTAAAAATAGGATAAATGCTTACGGAACCCTTACTAAATCAGACGATCTAAGAACATAGCTCGCAATGACTGTTATAAAGAACTGGCGTAAGATATAACTGGTCGGCGTCAAATTGAAAGCGATTGGCTGCGCTTGGCTTACCCTAGATATGTAATGCGTGCGCGCAATTTGTGCGACACGACGTGACGACGCGTGGCTGCGTAACCGGCGACCTAGCTACACGACGCGAGGCGTGATTACAGATACAAGAATAAGTGATTTTTTTAAGCATCTTCTCGCTGCTTTTGTCGATTACCTAGGACGCCGATTATGATTCTGGTTTGTGATGTTTTATATATGAATTGTTACGTTAATTGCAAAATGAAGCTGGTTTGGAATTTCTTAGAAATCCAACTCTGTACATCGGCACAATTGTGCTCATTCGATTTGCCTATATTAACATTATTTCACAGTTCTGAATGCATCGCGAATATGAAGGAGGGACGCATTGCATTTGAACACTTGTGTATTTCATATAGCGATCATTTCCGATGCAGTGCTTTACCACACAACCACAGTAAGACAATAGAAATCGAAAGCTCTTTAACTCAGCCACACATACTCAATCGAACCGAATTTCCATTCGAAAATTGAATTCCTTTGTTTGCACTGCCAACTGCAGATCAAATTGCAAGGACCGAGTGGTCGCAGTAGTGGCGAACCCACAATAGATTAGGACGGATTAATCTGTTGTTAAGTACAGTGATTTTCTTAAGTCAGTCAAAGGGAAAAAAAGTGCAGGGAAGCTAATACTTTTTGTTTCGTTACAGAATGGCTGATAACTAACCCTAAAGATTAAGCGTGTATGTCTGTCCGTCCAGCCTTTTTATTATTCTGAAACTATATTTGCTTGTTGGTAGGTATACTAAAAAGTAAGAAATTAAGGAGAGGAAGGAAGCATGGATTTGAAAGGATGTGAAACGGAGCAGACATTTGTAATATGTGAATTTCATAATCTCCCTGTATTATGACTGTTTCTCTTAAATATACAGCAAAATTATTTCTTAGAATTTCTCCGTCTCATTTTCCTCATTCCTTGAAGTTTTCCTTGGAAATATTTCTAAAACATTAATCGTATCAAAAGATGTCCTTTCCATTCAAACATATAAATAAAGTTGTTTTTGTTTTTGAATTGAAGACAGAAACGGTACGACTAATGAAGTACTAACCAAGAAAAAAACACAGATTTTTAATTAGGAAAGGTTTCCGAACATAATGCAAGTTTCCGATTCGAACTCGATCGCGTTTACGGTTTAGGGATCAATTTCAAAAGTTCTTCTCATCCCTGAATTCCCAGAGAAGGGCCCGATGGCACGGATATTAACAAAAAATACCAAATTAAAGTATTAACTAATTCTCTCATAATCTGCGTGTACCCGGTTGCGTCGGGACTGTGAAGCCGCAAAAACTTTAACATTTTTACACCCGATATCATAGATATCCGAGTGGAGTATATGGAGTGGTCCTATTCTAGGGCGGAACCACACGCCACAACACGCAAGGATACGTTTAGCAACAATTAGAGGTAAAAAGTCACTGTCGACCCTGACTGTTACTCAAATCGTAAACACACATCGTTAGACGAGTTAGTCACACGATATTCGGAGCGTGTCGATTACTTAACAGAATGCTCGCCTATTTATTGTTGCTAAAAATGATAGGGAGAAATATATATCATTGTGCAATATGATAAAGACATTGGTTGGAATTTTCGTTCGGTATTCTGTAAACATAATGAATACAGCAAAAGAGTTAGCTTTAGCACTTTAGCCTTATGTACCTTGATACCCATACCGTCTTACTACGTTATCTTAAGTGAAACACAATTATTCACCCAGAATAAAATGGTACTGACACGTAGAAAACTCCAGTTTGACACGTGACATCTTAAAATGGAAAGATTGGAGGATAATTTGTTTTTTTATTTACTGATATAGTGAGATGAATAATTCAACCATCGATTCCGATCGATGAAGTACGCTCACGAGCAAATGTGTACACGTATAAAATCAGAATATTCGTATGTGATTTTTTTGTTTCTATCCATACTATAATCTATACTTCCATTTTTTCTTTGTTTTTTGGTTTGGGACGATTTTTAAACAATTTGGCACAGAGATAGCCTACACCTTCAAGTGTAACTAGGCTATTTAACGTAGGCGCTTTGTACTCGAGCGAAGCAGGGGCGGCCCTCTTGTTGACGACAGGTAGCTTCAGGTGAAGGAAAACATAGAAACATCATATTGGCGACTCAATATGAGGCTAGCTATATATGAAAACACTAATACATATTAAATGAATGGAATGGAAATGGTTTCTATAGCTACTTTCCTATTTTCCTATTGGGTAGACGAGCTCCGTGGAATTATACTGGTAATTAAATACGGGTGAAGAAATTTTATAATTAGTTACTTTATTGAAATTGCTTCAAGCCTTACCCCTTTATACAGAAAACGATTTAAATATTTTAATTTAAAAAATAACACATATTCCATACTATGTTGCCCAGGGCTTCGTTCCCGTGGTAATTTTTAGAAAAAATATTACCTATAGCAATTTTGGATAGTGTAACTTTCTAATGGTGAAAGAATTTTTGAAATCGATTCAGTAGTTTCGGAGATTACCCGGCTCAAACATATAGGGACTAACTCACAAAGTCAAACGCTTGCCTCTTTATAATAAGAGTCTAGATTTCATCAATATGTTTTAGTGACGATGTTCGTATGCTAAGTTGGAAATATAATTAGTTGGTTTTATATATATATAATAGGTGACTGCAATTTTTTCCCCTTTTTTATCTATGTGACTGCTGGATTATTTTCAACATATGCAACCAATTTGTTTACATGTCTTGCGTGGAACTAATAAATCAGGGAAAACGGAGCCAAGTTCAAATGGTTTTTTGCTTGATTTATTTTTATATTTTATTATAAGCCAGCGACACCGTTCACGATTCAGGATGTAATAGTATCTGACAATAAATCGTTGAACTTGAAACTTTTTCTACACGGATTTTGCAATAAAACTACTATCAGAAAACGCGAAATGATTTTGTTTTAAACGCTTTATTTCTAGCTTGCCCGCGTCTACGCCCTTTTCGACAATACTTTTTCCCGTCCACCTTAATTCGTTCTCCGTACTCCAAACATATGTGTGGGAGAATTAGAGAAATTCAAATGACTAGATTAATTATTTAGAAAAAAATATATTTGACCAAGCATTTGTGTATACATTCAATTTGTAGATCAACAATACGAAACCCGGACTTAGTCATGTTTAGACTAAGCATTTTACAGATATTAATTATCTGAAGATACGAAGAAGCTTTTAGCTGTTAATCGTATGTATTTTTGTAACGAAATATAGTTTTAATCTTCGAATAAAATAAGTACAAGATAATCTAATCTAATTTTCATACAAAGTACTGTTTTTGAAATACAAATTGTCTCTGTTGACATGTTGTGAAATGGCCTATTGTCCAACAAATGACATTTCTACTTGTCCATTGTTCTGATATGTTTGTTTGTATGTTTACATTCACTCAATTGTGATGCAAAAAGTTAATTCATATACAAAGAATTCTTTCTCTTTGTTTTACTGCGCTATTTTTTGTTTAATTACTACTTGCACCCTGGATTTTCCGTAGGCTTTAATCTGGGCGTAAATCATTACGAGGACAGTCGGTTATAGGCACGTTTACATACCTCTATTATATACTGCAGCAATCGCTATTAATATACATATACCACTGGCCACACGACCGGATCAAATAAAAAATACATAAAGGTCAATGACCAAACACAATAATTCAATGTCACTTTAATCAAGCTAATACTTTGTGTCAAATTTCAAAGGTCCCATCATAAGGATTTTAAAACAGTATATAACGCTTTCAAAAAATCTAATTCCAGTCGACATGCAGACATGTTTTATTTTATTTTGTGTGTACCGTTTTTATATATCAAAGCTGTCGAACTTGCGGCTCGCTGGCTAAAAAACTCATAAACTTTTCAATAGTAAATTACTTTAGTAGGGAATCCGTGGGCACAAGACGGACACTACCGACGAAATGTACAAAACAGTGCGTTCGGTAACTTATGAAGCGGCTTGCAAGGTTTCCGCAGCACCATTCCTCTAGCCATTTCCAAATCGGATGAATTAGCAAATTTGTATTTAGTCAAAACATAACAACATAATACGATGATATTGCGAGCCTCTTTTAAGTCGGTTAGAACGTTACGTCCTCTGATTAACGACAGTTAGGTAAGACGTTTTGCTTTCATAAACGAACACACACGTCAACGAACTTGATGGACAGGATATGCTAGTGGATTCACAATTATTCATTATTCAACGTTTCATCGTGCAACTTGTTTGAAAGCGAATGTTACTTTAAAAATAGCCATCAAACTAATATTTATTGGAAGTAATAAGTGATATTTTGAAAGTGTAACAGGTTAGACTTCAACAAGTAAATTAATTCACTAACAAAACTTAATCAATGATACAGATAACAGTATGATTGTTTCTAAATTAAAAAAATGCATGTCATCTAAGCATACTTGTGGCTTTTTCCACAGCCATAAATTTCATTAATAATCGAGTTGGCTATTTCAAAAGTAACAAACGCCAGCGGCGAAAAGTATTTAAAATAAAATTGTGTGTATCATTTTTTACTTTTATCCAATAAAAGTAACCTATGCACCTCCAAATATCTCCACACCACAATACAATGCTCCGTTTGCAGTCGAAAGATGGACAAACAAACACAGAAACGAACTGTCTGACAATGGAGTAGAAATATGTGAACGGACCTAGAGGCGCAAACAATATCAGTAAAAATGAACACACAAACTTTTTTTTTTGCACCGAGAACCGAACCCAAGACCTCCAGACGGAACCGCGTGATCCACAACACCATGAAGGTTAATTTATTCATGTCTCGCCTCACCATCTCACTTTCGTTGCCCGCAATTTTTATAACGCGCATGCGCTACATAGACAAACAATTTTTATTTCGTAAAATTAATTACAACGAACCGCCATTGTAATAAGACTCGGTTAATTAATTATGATAAAAGCTTGTCCGAGAAATGGAAAACTTTTGCAAGCGTTCGGAAAATCTGTTCGGCACATTTTAATTTATTAATTTCATCATTCAATAATCAAGATCATTTTTTTTTATCGCTACAGTTTTAGCTTTTTCTAGTTTTAACCAATCACATTAAATAGTTCACATAATAAAAAATCTATTGTAATAAAATATTAATCTGTTATACATTGCAGTCTGATTAATAAATTACATAATTAAAAGTTACAGTTAAACAGAACAACAAAACTATTTCAATTCAACTAAGTAGCAACTAGTTAAAAACTAGCACAATTACACAACTTATAAAAAGAAATGGCCACAGAAAAAAAAGTTCGCAAAGCAAAATTCGCGCGTGCTCCAAATTTGAAAAAGGTACTCACGATATCAGGCGATAGCGCGCGCGCAGTGAGCTATCCACACACTGAATGGCACTCTTGCGCACCCCACTTTAGCTTTCCTCCTACTGTATGACTGCTTAATATTGTGACATGTTGATCTGGTTTTTGTTATCGCATCGCTATTTTTCTGTTATCTAGTTAGTGGTTTATCCATTAGTTGACCAATTTATTATTTTTCTTGACAATTTTAGCAATATGTGAAAAAAAAAGAGATTCAAAAAAAAAAGCTGGTAGTTCCATTTCGGAGAAATCAAATATATCGCAAGTTTTGATGCAGAGAAATATGTCAAAAATGAATGAATGAAATGTCATTTAGGTACATTATAGACACGACAGACGCGATAGTAGACTCTGGGCTCCGACACATAGCGATAGAGATTTTTTTTTATTTCACGCTAAGATGTAAGTCTTTGAATACCGTACATTGAGAACAAGCTGTTGTGTCCGCAGCTTCACCCGTGGTAGCCTGTTTGACCTCATCATCTATATCTATTCCAAATCATAATCGACCCAGCCAGTTCAGCAGTCATAAAGTTTATGACATACATAATTGCGCATTTATAACATTGTAAAAATTCGGTGTCTACGACAGCTTGTCTGATTAAT
Source organism: Plodia interpunctella (assembly GCF_027563975.2). Classification (NCBI taxonomy): domain Eukaryota; kingdom Metazoa; phylum Arthropoda; class Insecta; order Lepidoptera; family Pyralidae; genus Plodia; species Plodia interpunctella. The sequence goes on along the minus strand of NC_071324.2, from coordinate 946,600 downwards.
GATAAGAATAATGATTACGGTGTAAAGAAATACCAATTAATAAGAAAATCTAAGAATCCTGTCCAGACGCCACCCACGTCTGGCATGTTACCATGACTACTATGGTTATAGGAACATACGAGTACGGCTTTTGTTCTTTCGTAGTGATCGAGTGATTTTTTTTCTATATTCGGTTTGGATGTATTCGTAACCTATTCAGCAGCTTTTCTACTCAACTAATCTTTTTGAAATTTAGTATACATGTAGTTAGGAGATGGCTAGACACATACATTATTACAAACGCGTTGTATATTTTGCTTCGGGTGAAAAACATCGTGAGACCTAAATGCACACTGGTTGACAGTTAAAGTTTCACTAGTGTTAATGCGGTTATTTGCCACTAGACACCGAATAAAATGTTACATCAGTTTACAGTTAGTTTACATCAAAAAGAAAGTAAGAATAGACCAACGTTCAACTTTAAGATGTAGAAAAACGCAAAATATGCCATTTTGTCTACGCTTAAATACATTTAAGTTTAGACAAAATAACTAAACTTAAATACATTTAAGTTTAGTGGTGCAACTCACCCTTACCCGTTAAGGGGAATCCATTGGAAACTTCACAATAACTAGTCAGCTTATAAGTATAGAATTTGCGAAACTAATTTTCGTATATTCCCGGTAGTTTCGGAATCCAGACATAAGGGCGCATATAAACAAACAACTTTTAAGTATTGCTGTGGAGTGGGTGTTAAACCGGATTTAACGTGGGAGCTCCGAGTTACCTACAACTCAAATGAATGTACTTAATGTGTGTACAGTAACCTGTATTTAAAGTTGCCCATGTTCCTCTATGCGATTAAGATAAAGGCGAATTTGGAGTGAATTTTGAAAGTGAAGAATGAAGTTAAATGTGGGCGCAACTAACTTAATAATTTATATTGGTGTGAATTTTGTTTACATAATGTAAATATCTAATTATATAATAAGTATTATAAAACAAAGTCCTTTACCACGTCTGTCTGTCTGTTCGCAATAAAATGCTGATCTGAAACGAATTTTTATACGGATTTCAGAAATATACAGTGTGATTCTTGAAGAATGTAATAGTTCAATTTATTTATGCCGAGCGCACTGGAACGAGCCGCTAGTATATAAAAAAACTGAAGGATTTTCCTGAGAAGCTGAGGGACATGTCATAATAGGGAGTAGTGGTCTTCGCTGGAGGACACAGTCGGCATATTTAACTGACTACATTGCATCTGCTCGCAGCGTTGTACACAGCTGATCGCAGAAAAACACGGGGAAAAAATAAAAATTAACAGCTTTTACACTAAATGATTATTGAGGAATACCTACGTGAGCATAGGTTTTATTCGAATTCTTGACTTACAGAAAATATTACACGAACTATCGATGTTACAATACGACATTTCTATTGTTCACGTCACCATTTTAACCGGTTTATTTAATTTAAACGAAGTGTATGTATCAGATATATAGTCTAGAAATTAAATGTTTGCTAAAGAAACAAAATAAAAAGAAATATTATATTTAATTGCTCTGCGGAAGAGTGGAAATGCACAAAAAATATTATTTATTGCACAAACTACATACAAAAGTGATGTTAAAAGTAGGTACGTAGTAGGAAGCCGTTACGCAACATATAAAAATAACTGGCTTCGCTCCCGTGAGAATTTCGGGGGTAAAAAGTACCCCATGCGTAATTTCGGGTTATATGCTACCATATTTCTTTTATCTATGATTCTACCTGTGTACCAAACAACTTGACCAGTAGATTTTGCTTGAAAGAGTAACAAACATACATACATCCTAACAAACTTTCACATTTACAATATTAGCAGGATACACAATACGTAACTTGCTTGAACATAGATACATCTTGAGTGGATTGTTATAAAATTTCGATAGAAACTCAGAAAAACGTTTTCTGCTGCTGAATATTTTTGGGCTGTTAACTATGGATTCATAAAGAATAACTTATGAATTACATATCTACGACTGTACCTGTTTACAGCCATTTAAATAATATTATGTCGTGATAGAGATATATATAATAATTTAATGCGGTCTGTTCTTGAGAGAGCGTAATCGTGTCGCCACCGAAAAAAAAAGCAAATGACAGCATCTACGTCGTAAATAAAAATTAAACTATTAATTTTCTATATAATTTAACGTTCTTACACATTATTGTGCTAGCCCCACAGGGTGTTTATTCTCAGAAATGCCGCGTCCGTATCACAATAGACAGTGACGCGATTTAGGAATCCGATCGCATCGTACCAAAGACAACAAAGTCATCAAGCAACCCATTATTTTCACTGGTAACCATAGACGCTATTTTTTCAACGATAGCCCATTGTGCAGCGAAGATTCGTTGGCATGGCAACAGAACAAAGGAGACGGAGTTTTGGATGATATTTTGCATGGAATTAGGGAAGTACTTACTAAATCCATGATATTCTGCAAATGGACGGCGTAGACTAATGATGGCCAATGATGTCCAGCCAAATTATTTATTTGATAATGACATTTAAAAGACGCTGAATCCGTCTTGATTCTCTAGTTTTTTAATTATATGAACAATTGTTATTATAACCATACATATCAGTTGCAAAGGAATGCATACATTATTAAATGTTTTAGATGATAAAATATATATTATGTAATGATATAATAAGTAATCCGGTGAAGAATCGAAGCGTGTTTGTTAGTTCAGTCTTGCATAATTAATATATTTCCGCAAAGCACAGTTCAGTGTCGTTCTATAGTGTTCGTAATTGCGATATTTTTAAATTATGTTGTCTTCCGACATTTTCCCTGTGTTTCAGAGGGGGACAGAGTCTTGGAAGCAACGGGAATACAATTCAAAATTATCCCATGTCGGATTGCTTCAGATTTTCAACTCTCGAATCAAGATAATCGCGTTGCATTGCAATGCTCGGATCGTGCTCCGTCGTAATTATTCTTAATTATTAAATTACAACAAATCATAACGCGTTTCGGTGGCTCAACCACAGTTGCACCAGTCAACTTTGACGTTAACTTTAACCTGCGAGCTGCCGCCGATTAGATTAAATGGCGTAGGTGCTTTACGTTGTTCTGCACAGGTTAAAGTTAATGTCAAAATTGACTGATGACACCCAACCATTTTACTGTTATCTTGATTAACGATAAGAGCACATTATTTTTCGGTCCTTTTCTGTCCAACTTCTGGACAAAGGCCTCATTACTGCTTCTATGTCTCTTTTTCATCTGATTGGTTTTCCGGTTGTTACCCCAGCGGTCGGTCGGAGCTCAGGGTGCCTTTTCCTGCTATTTAGTCTCCACTTTGTACCGTTTGCTTATATATCATCCTTAGCGAAATCAAGCCAGCATAGAATTGCTGGCTTTATTTTTTAAATTTAGATTTTTATAATATGAGATTTTATTTTGTTTTTCACCATTGGACTTAAATGTAATAAGAAACATTCGAAGACCTTTTAAGAAAATTTGAGTGACTGTTTTATTGTTTCGGTTTTGTCCAACTATTTGTTGTTGTTAAAAATAATACCGCAAATTTTTTTGATGATTTATTTCTTAAAATTAACATACACACCATACTTTGCCTTTTGAAGCGTCTAAACGAAAAGATACATAAAATTAATTGAGACTTTTTTAGAGGTTCTTTTTACTGATCTAAGTGATTTTTTGAACTTCATTTTATCAAGTGAAAATAATATTCAAAATTCAAATTCAAAATTCAAATCATTTATTCAGAAATTAGACCTTCACAGGCACTTTTTCTCGTCAATCTTTAAATTTATAGTTATTTCTCACAAGCTAGAAACTACTGGCATTTCGGAACGACCACTGCTGAGAAGAAATGCCGAAAGAAACTCATTTGAACAGTGTTGGTCCCTATCATGCCAGATCGGCTTACCATTATTGTTTCTTACAAAAAATTTTTTTTTTCTTTTCTTTCTAATAATATATAAAAGTACATAATGTACATAGTCAAAAGGTATATCAAAACAGGTTATGATTGTGATCCGAGTGCTGATTATAATATATATATATATATATATATATATATATATATATATATATATATATATATATATATATATATATATATATATATATAATATGTTATATATGTTATATATATATATATATATATATATATATATATATATATATATATATATATATCGATGTGAAACACAATTAACTTACATGAAAATATATGAGAAACGAGATGACCAGTTCCCTCTGGCAGCACCCGTTCACGAGTTGACGCATGGGACAGCCATCGCGTAGCTCAACCATAATAGAGGGAACCTCACGACCCGGCCCACGACGCCACCACCAGATTGACCATTTGAGTGAGCATGACACACTCGATTCCCATGACTTCATAATTACAATTCTTATTCGTCGAAATAGAAGTATAATTCAGACACTTGAAGATCACAAATCACGTACATGTTTTACAAATAAAATTTAAATGCCATACGAATTATTATAACAAAATTCAAAATTGTGAATAAAATAATAAAAAACAGTAAAATAAAAATTAGGAGATCATGTGTGGAGTGGCAAAGTTGTCGGGAGGATCCAAGCGTTTTTATCAGTCAAATAGGCGTTAATTGTGTAATACGCTTTATCCATTAAATTTTTCTTAACATAAATTTTAAAATTTTTCATTGGCAGATTAATAGCTTCTGCAGGGAGTTTATTGAATAATTTTACACTTTGACCCACGAAAGACCGCCGAACCTTTTTAAGCCTGAATCTATTCATACAAAGTTTGTGCTTATTTCTAGTGTTTACACTATTTACTTCGTTTAATTTTTTATATAAATGTAAATTTGATTTGACAAAAATAAGCACATCAAAGATATACTGACATACCACAGTGAGGATGTTAATTGATTTGAAGAGTTCTTGAAGAGAATCTCGAGGTTTTAACCCATAAATAAAACGGATAGCTCTTTTCTGTAATACAAAAATTTTTCCTATGTCAGCTGCATTACCCCAAACTAATAGTCCGTAGGACATAATGCTATGAAAGTAGCTGAAATACACAAGTCTAGCTGTATCTATGTTCGTACACTGTCTGATCCTTCTCACTGCAAAAGCTGCCGTACTAAGTTTTTTGGCCGTGATTTCAATATGTTTATCCCACTTTAATTTGTCGTCCACAGTAATGCCCAGGAATTTAGTACTATGTACCCATTCCAGAGCTTTACCATTTACTGTTAAAGGTATAATATAAACATATGGCAAACTTAATACTTAAAGTGTTATATATAAACACCTTAGAATTATTATAAAACTTTAACCATAATCTTTATGTCATCATACGTGTCATAAAATATAATCGCCTCATTTATAATATATATTTACACTATATAGAAACAGTGTTGTGAGGATTCAAAGGGTAGTTAAAGTGACGTTATAAATCGATAAAAAATGTATTTATTATTAATTAATATTAATGATCTAGATCGCGATTTTGTCTGTTTTCTGCACATGTATTTCTAATAATAAATAAAATATAAATATATTAGGACAAATCACACAGATTGAGCTAGCCCCAAAGTAAGTTCGAGACTTGTGTTACTAACTCAACGATACTATATTTTATAATATATATAGATAAACATCCAAGACCCGGACCAATCAGAATAAGATCATTTTCCATCATGACCCGACCGGGGATCGAACCCGGGACCTCTCGGTTCAGAGGCAAGCACTTTGCCACTGAGCCATTGAGGTCGTCAAAAACCTGATTAAGCCATGTAAGCCATCATTTTAATATTTTATGTTTTTTTTTTTCGTAATATAAATGTATATTACCGAAATCAAATAATTCTATGCGGATACAATACAGCTTAAACTAATGAGGCGTACGATTTTCTTTATACCTATATGGAATTATATACTATTTCTTACTGCACTATACTTATTATGCAATTACTCTTACACTGGGTGACATGTCCATGCATTTCATTCAATTAATTTGAAATGAGTGAAACCAATGTACATGTTGCAATGGCGATAGGACAAATCTCCAAAAATCTTTGCATTGATTTTTTAATAATGTACGGGATTTGTGTAAGCAGTTACACGAATCTTATAATTAATATTATAATTACCACTTATATTCTACATTTGGTTTTAGAAAAATCCACACAGATCTGTAGTTGTCTGCAAATACGCACCACCAAACAGTCTTAATGGTGTTCTACTCCAGTCTAAATATAGAAGAGGATCTTTCTCGAATATCGAATTGTCCAACGAACACATTTTGTAGTTTTGCTGAATGAACTCTATTGCGTGGTTTTTCAATTTCACTGGCGACAAAAAGTAAGTTAAGTCTACACTCTCATCTGGTTGGATGTACAATACTCGATCGTACAATTCTACGTTCTTGCAGACTTTAGGACTTATAGATGGAGGCACGTTACCGAACTCTTTGTCTATGTCTGATCTGTATCTGTTTATATCTGGTACTCTCGCATCCCCACCCTCAAAACTTCGTTTTTTCTGCATCTCATTTCGTCCTATCACAGGCAGTTCGTTAAGAGCGTTTCCTATTTTCACGTGTTTATTGAAATTATTAATGCTGTCCAGATTTTTTGCTTTAGTTTTGTAAGAATGTTCATTTTTGTCATCTAAAGATTCGTAAATATATTTCTGTATAGATACAGAATCCAGATTCTGTGCTTTCGTTAACCCAATTTCTGCCTGAGATGACACAGATTTGGCCAAGTTTTGACCATGTTTCATTGGAGTTTCATTCTGGTTTCGACCTTGATACTTATATTTTAATTTGATTGCTGGATGTTTATTATCAGCATTTGCTAATTTACTTTCTAAATTGTCTTGCTGTGTTTTGGAATCTACATTAACATGTCGCGGTGTATAATCATTACTGTAGGACTTTGTATTATGCCACTTATTCCCATTCGATAAACTGCGTGTATACACGTCATTCTTAAATTCATTGTTTGATTCTAATTTTTCCGAATCATCTATTAAGTCCCCTATAGATTTTAAAAAAGGCAGTGCCGTCAAAAGATTTTTAAAATTCTGATTTTTAATATTTGTACTGCTTTGAATTTCATTGGGTCTTCTCGAATTTGTTGGCCTTTTAAATGGTCGCGGTATCTTTGATACTGGAATAGTTTCAGTGCTTTCGGAAGATTCGTATTTAGCTGCTCTGTAAAATCTGTCGTGGGTAAGTTTTGATTCACCTTTACTAACGACATTGATATTTTTTGCTTTTAATCTGGAATGTGCCTTGATAATCTTTTCTCTTATATCGTCTTCTAATACTTGTACATTATACTGCGGTCGCCGTTTAGTGAATATATCGGGATATAATGAATTAACTCCTAAATTCCGTCTTTCGAATTCTACAGGTGGTTTCAGTTTGGTTAATTGAAATTCAGATGCATAAGGATATGCATCAGATAACTTGGGTAGGGAGATAGTCGGATGCGGTTGTAATTCTTTTTTGTTAAACCGGATATTCCTTAGATGATTGAACACACTACCAGCAAACTTGGAACTCACCCACTGCCCGTATACTTTGTTATCGTCCTGAGGTGGCGGAGGAGTTTCAATTTCCAAAACTTCAAAAGAACTTTGGACTCTTTGAGAATTTTTCTGATTAGTTTGTTTAACTGTATAAGTATCATTTGATTTTTCTCCTGGTTTTTGTTTCTGCCTTGGACGTAAAGTATTTTCAACGCTGGGTGGAGGAGGTGTTTCAAACTCGGACACGGTCGGAAGGTCTACAGTTGGTGCACTGTGAAGCTCCTTATTTCGCTGTAATTTGTTTTCTTTGCCATATTCAAACAAATGCCAAAATTGTATGTTATTAGAGTCGGTTGTAGCTCTTATTCGGCCAGGAATAGCAAAATCTAAAATTTCTCTTTCATTTGATGTTTCGGCTGAGCCTTCTTGAGTCGTTTGGTGAGTAGTAAAGTTTATACCTGAAAATGTAGGATTGTTTGGACTATTAAAATTATTCTGTATTTTGTTTTCTCTAAGATCGTTAAGTATTATGTAATTGTCTGCTTCAGCCCTGTTCTTTTTTATTCTATTTTGTAAGAAGTGTCTTTGTCTAAATCTAGGATTCTGCTTCATTGTATAATTTCTTTCTATTGTTGATATTAGGATCATGTTTGCGCCAAATATTTCTCCCTCCACGCCGCTGGGTACTCCTGTTGATTAACAAATTTAGTTTAATATTATATTCAATTGGATTTTTTCGATGAATTCTATAACCAGGCTTAATCAGGCATAATATTACGATAAATATAATCTACGGATTTAGTGATTATTTTGTGTTATCAAGAGGTAATTAATATTCTTGAATCTTAATTACATCTTGGTGCTTAAATAATTTCTAATTGGATTCCTCAAAATACTTAAATGTCTGAAAATAATTGTATTTAATGTTGACATAAATACTTCGATCTTACCGTTGTCTGAAGTACCATATCCAATATTTACGCTACCCCCAGGTGGCAGTACGAAGCCGTGTAGCTGAGGACAAGAATAATTGTTATGATTGTGTGATAACATTCGTAAAATACAACTCCAATGAGATTACTTCGTCAAAATCAATTCAGTCTCTAATAATTCATTTATCGATATTCGATTGGTCAGCTACGACTAACCGCGAATCGACTCGACGGTGAGATATAACAGCAGTCTTTATTAAGTGAGATACACACTGACAGTGAAGCCCCAACATTCATAATAATAATTATATGTTTATCACTTAACTATTAATACAATCCTGTATTAATAAGTTAAGTGATAAATCTCACGCAATATTGAAAAGTGAAATTTTCAAATTCATTATTAAACATTATCAAACCAAGATTAATAGTAGTTGGTAGATATGTTCAGTTCTGTCATTGAAATATTATTACCCAATACAACGAAATCTTGATTTACAAAGCCCGAGGTGGTGGTTTACTGAGAAGCTTCAAGCTATCTTGTATATGCATATAACCTTGCCACGAGATCTAATTTCGAAACTGAATCGGCCGATAATAATCAAGGGGTTTTGTCATAGAGCTGAGCTACAACAGAGCCCAGTTAAATTGTATTACAAAATCAAATTAAAATCATTTATTCAGAAATTAGACCTTCACAGGCACTTTTTCACGACAATTTTTATTAAATAGTAATTTCTCACAAGCCAGAAACTACTGGCTAAGACCATCGGAGCAATCATGGACATAAAAAATATTTAAGTTTCATATAAATTATGGTAAATTTAAAACAACACATGGGTACAGTCAACAGCTATTAAATTTCGCAATTTTTTCCCGTGCAAGACAACATGACTTATGCTTAATTTTTTTCGTGTCAATTTTTTAACGTAACAGAATCAGTAAAATGTCATAAAATGCATAAAACGAATTGAAGACGTATTCATAGAATCTTTTCTTGCCTCGGAATCATGAGACAACTATAGCAACTAATATCCTTTTTTCATAGAAAATAGTATTTTTCATTTATGACACATGACCTTCTGATGTACTATGATTCATCTTTATCTATCCAACGAAATTTACTTTTGGGGATAGTGCACGTACATGTTTTTATTATTATTGAGTTATTTATGTACTAAGCTTGGGCTCTGTGACTAATGCTACTGTGATTAGAATCGTGAGCTTCGTGACCTCAATGAACAAAAATATCTCGGTCATTTGTCAAAGTAAAATAAGCTGATTTTGTGATTTAGCTTTAGATATTGTAAGGAACTCTAATTGTTAAACTTGTTCAATACGGGTAAAAGCCAAACGCGATTATCCGTTCATCTTTCATTATAAGTGTCTTTATTTTGGGTTTTGTCATTTATCAGTAAGTTCCGAAGATTACCCGCTATACACAAACGTACAAACACTTCATAATATTAATGTAGATTACGTATGTGACTCAATATCAAAGCAATTTTGCCCACTACATAGTTTAAAAAAATTGAAATGTTAATTCCGAATGTATCAAGAGATTATTCTGAAACAGTGGATCTCATCGAAAATCAGTGAAAACTTGAATTACGTTGTGCATTTTTGACGTCTTACGAATTTCCGATCAGGTCACGTGTCCTGACGCGAGTTCAACATTTTTTACCCATCACAAAAAGTGCACAACGAACGTGCTAAAAAAGTTTCACTTCAAAAATTCTAATTTGAATATTCGACTGTAATTTTTCAACCGGCCGCCTGGCTGTCGTCAACCCTCCTTGGGAAGCTCGAAGTATCTCTCGAAATATCTTATGAAATAAACGTGGCAATCTAACTGTGGGCTATGGGTCTAACAAATTTCTCTGTAGGAGTTGGATTCAATGGCACCATTGCTGAGCAATTCATATACGGATACATTGTAAATTGACGCTAATTAATATTGCATCAAGTACTCGTATTGCTATGTAACTGTATCAAGAAATATTTAAAAGATTTTGTATTGCTTTTGCGAATACGTCTACGTCAATTTTGTGACAAATTAATGGATTTGAATTTTATTTCTGAAGTAACATAATTTTATTTTTATTAATTTTTAAGGCGATGTCGAAGCTCAGAACAGGATAAATGTTATTTAATTTCAAGCAAAGAATTTTTGACGTTCTTTTGTTCTGATTCGAAATAAGAATACAATATTTATCTAAATAAAATTAGGTACATCTCTTCTATGATAAAAGAACAATACTTACTGCCTGAGAAGCACCACATGTGACCAGTCTGGCGTCGACATAGAGAGCCCAAGCGCCGTAGTCCGACTGGTAGGACACACAGACATGTTTCCACACGTCTTTCGTCATCTCAATGGGAGACGTAGTCGCCAGCCAGCCGTTAATCGCTAGCTGCACATTCCGTCCTCCAGGGTCCACCCACAGCCGTACCATATTCTTATTCCCGTTCACTGAAAAAAAAAATACCTTAGACTTCACAGATACAGATTATCGACCTTGTAGCGGTGCCGTGCCGATTTCGCTCGGGTAAATAAATATTAGGTACAATCTATATACTATTTTTATTATGAAGAGGTTGTTGAGAAGCGTTTGTGAGTTTGTATGTTCGAGGCGGGTAATCTCCGAAACTACCGAGCCGATTTCAAAAATTCTTTCACCATTAGAAAGGTACATTATCCAAGATTGCTATAGGCTATATTTTATCTTAAAATTCCCACGGGAGCGAAGCCCCGAGCAAATTGTAGTTAATACTGCTGTTTACAGCAAACCTAGAAAACATTATCAATATATCGAGCAAATTGTAGTTAATACTGCTGTTTACAGCAAACCTAGAAAACATTATCAATATATAATATAATATAATTTGACGACCTCGGTGGCACAGTGGTAAGGTTCTTGCCCCTGAACCGAGAGGTTCCGGGTTCGATCCCCGGTCGGGTCATGATGGAAAATGATCTTTTCTGATTGACCCTGGTCTTGGATGTTTATGTGATTTATACAATGTATTTGTTATAAAATATAGTATCGTTGAGTTAGTATCCCATAACACAAGTCTCGAACTTACTTTGGGGCTAGCTCAATCTGTGTGATTGTGTGTCCTAATATATTTATTTATAATATCATTAAAGATATAAACGAAACACATGTCTTTATAATGTAATTTAATTAGTGAAGGAAATGCAAAATTAACACATGTTGTGCGATTTGCGAAATATCTAAACGACATTGAAAATCAATTTAGACGGCCTTCTTGGCTTGTAAGTGGGTCTCTGTAAGTAAATATTTATTCTCAACTAGCGCCACGTCCCGACTTCGCTCGGGTAAAACCATAATAAATTATACACCTAATCCATCCCATTGAATCACCAGCATCAAAATCCGTGGCGTAATTTAAGAGTGTTTAGAAGATTACTTTGGGGCAAACCCAATCTGATTCCGTATATACCTAGAGCTCCCGGGTTCGATCCCCGGTCGGGTCATAATGGAAAAATAATCTTCTGATTAACCCAGGTCTTGGATGTTTATTTATATAGGTATTTGTTACAAAATATAGTATCGTTGAGTTAGTATACACGTCTCGAACTTACTTTGGAGCTAGGTCAATCTGTGTGATTTGTCCTAATTTATTTAGTTAGTTTATATATTTGTATTTTATTACTTCCTAAATGGTAAACTATAACCTGTGTAAACCTATGTAAACTAAACAACATGAAAAAAGATTAGTGTAAGTTTTTTTTTTCATTTGCCCTCTCGTAATTAACATACTAAATGATACCCAATTTATTATTATTTTTTATTATAATTAACTCATCATAATTTTTACATGTACTGAAAAATATGTTAAAGATCTTAAGAAATAATTCAAATTAGCTAATACATTGTGAATAACGTGAAGTGATTGATATTACGGAACTTGTGAAAGTCAAACACTGTTTTTTTTCAGTTGTTTAAGATCTATTTGTCACAATTCTATTAGTGGACTTTCAAGTATGCTACACTGTGCCATTGCTATTCAATGCATTACTGGTTTTTACATTAACGTCACTAAACATTAGCTTATGATAAGTCACTTCAAAGCTAATCGCACATAGAGATCTAACGAATAATTTTGTAATTCTGTCTACTGGTGTGGCTACTTGAAACTAAGTAGGCACATTTAGAAGGGGAATTGCACCAATGTTACTTAATTTTTTTTTTAAATTTGTATGGTTTACCTGCCTACGTTTTTACGTGTGAAAGTATGTTATCACTAGCTTTTTTTATTAAGCGGTACAAACATGATTTTCATACAAACTTTCAATCCCCATTACCACAATTTGAGGGTCGATAATTGAAAAAAAAGTTGCCTATGTTTGAACTGGGTTCTTTAAATATATGCATACCAAATGTTATTAAAATCGCATGTATAATATTACTCTATGGATTAGATAAATACATTGCGTATTTGCAACAGCGCCTTGCTCCGCTTCCATGGAAATCCGCGACTAATCAAATCGACCGAAGCCGTGAAAAATATTATGCGAATCAATTTATGTATACGAGTTATTCCCTTCGGAGCATCTATTCTAATTGGTCCACCTCTTCGGCTCCAAAATCATCTAGCTATTCAATTTCGAGCAGTATTCACACAAAAATCGATGCTCTAAGAGGAATCTCATGTTTACAATCTTTCGCATATCATGGTTACCGCATATATGGAATGGTTATTAAAGGCAAAAGAAGCGAGTTACTTTGGTAATTATGTTGCAGGACAGAAAGTGTAAATTTCTCAAAATAACCAATCTCTTACCGATGTAAGTGAAGAAGGTCTGTTCATTAGCGAGATTGTACAGACGGACCCACGTGCAGAAAGTAAACTCGATCAATGGCGGAGTCTCCAAATCGTATTGTAGGAACTGCGAATTAGAATAAATCAATTGATAAGATAAGACCCATTTCAAACCACAAGAATTGGAATTATCAAAAAATAACAATAATATAATATTACAAATAATTTATTTCTTCTATGGATAGAACGACAATATTCATGTTTTAAAATTCGCAAGAAATAATTGGCTCCGCCAAAAAAAAATCCAAAGCTCATAATCTATTTTGCGAAGTAAACCGTTTGTTTTCTCGTAAACTGCTTAAAGAATAACAAACAAGAGTCATTAATCATCGTTATAGCGGCTTGTGACTTAATTCTACGTAATAACATTTTGTTGTGACCATGCAGATGGTCAGACAATTGCAAGGATATTAATCGAAGATGAGCATGGAATTGGCTCAAAAGGATCATCATTTTATGTATTATTGTATTCTAAAGCTACAATCACACAATCTAATAGATTTTGAGATAAAAGAAACAATTAATTGTTTATCATAATAGTTATTCTATTTATTAATTTTTTTGAAGAATACTATTGTTAAAATCAGGGACAATAGCAGTCATACACAAAATTCATTTGTCATTACGATATATGTTTGTTTTAAAAGAATCAACACGACTTGCCTGACGTCAACCCTATACGTGTTAATGTTGTTACCACTTTATCACCTCGGTCAGTCGCCTCGTCTCTCATCTGAGCGTTTCTCGATTCAGCCGTTGAGCATCGGAGCCCATGATCTACTTTCCTCACATTTTCTTCTCCATTATATTATAGGATCATATGGGCAAAATATTAATCGTGACATTTTTGACAGTGGCGTTCTGCGCTGCGACCAAAACTATGCAGATTTGATTCATCTGGACGCTATGAGTGGCGTCAGTCACGTCATTCCCACGTGTAATCCAATCAACATAGTTATCAGTTTGCGCGCAATTGAGACATATGCTAATATCGAATCGAACCATATACTCGTATGTAATACTTGCTGCGCAATGTGATTTCTCTTCACGTTTATGTACTACTTATCTACTACTACAAATCTTTTTGGAATTTCCCTAACATGTAGTTAGGAGCACCATAGCACATAGAATCCTGGATCAAATTACTGTTCTCGTGGAAAGCACTCGTGGGTGAAATCGCAGGCATAATACAGATAAGATGGATTAGACTCACTTGGGCATACCCCTTCTGCGTGAGGAGAACCTTGTATACAGGGCGGTTGATTGCGATCGTAGCGGCGATACACGAACAAAAGAAAAACAATTTGAACAGCATAGTTTTTCTGAAATTCACAATATTTCATTAGAATACGTAACTGCTGCTTCCAATTAATAGTACTTGGCACAAATACGTTTATATCAACGTGGAAACGAGAACTTTGAGCCGGGCACTATTTTGGGTGTCATTTTGACTAATTTGCGATATTTTTCGTAATTATATTTTTTTTTAATTGCGTAAAATACACGAAATGCTAGATGAGGGATAAACAATGTATGCTAATACTGTACGTTATTCTCATTTACGCAATAAGAACTAGGTACTATGGAAATCTTTCTGAATTATCAGCACAGAAAAGTTGTATTGTTATTGGTCAATGTTTTTTTTCTGTGAATGATTGTGTATAGTACCTATTTGACGTACCTCACCAAAGTTTTCACAATAGCCGCATGCCTTACCCTGCACGGATCTTTATCTCTCCGAGGTAATAAAGACGCATTTGCAATGAATTTGGTTAGGTTGCTGTGCTGTTGGCTGTACAATTATGAAACCTGTATGAATGGAGACAACGCTACTTGAATAGCTAAATCCTAGGCCGTTGCTCGCTCCACACTTTGCAACTTCTAGGGATGTTTGAAATTTTTGTTTATGTTTAATTTCACTCTATCTCTCTCATCTGATCTCCATCTCATATTGCTTTGAGTCTAGGAACCTGCTTTTCTACTTTTTGTCCTCTGACATTCTTAGTTCTCAGGCAGTTGGCACTCATCCTCATCCTTGACGATATTAAACATCTTGGATTTGCCTCGTCTGCGAGATCCTACGGAAGCGGCATAGCTATACATATATTCCCGAAGTAATTTGCAGCTTTGGCCATATTCCTAAAGTTTGTCTGCAATGTCGGAGACATTTAGACTGCCGCGAATTGCATGTAATATCTTTCTTTTTTGACTAAGCATCAAAGGCGTGTGGTCCACTCGACCGAAAAAAATAATGGCACAGTAAATTTTTTACTTACAATGTTGCAACGTTATGCTGGAAGTTAATTGTGTCTAGCTACAAGACGATATCACTAACAACTTACAATATCATGCCACCACTATTGACAAGTGCCTAGACAACTGTAGTATCAAAGATCAATTTTTTATTATGCTCTTTATAAAAATCACCTTTATCACAATATATCTATCCAATAGTATCTGGTGTTTCCACTTCAAATTCTGTCTCACCACTGAAGGAGTCTTCCTTACCGCAATCCATGTTATTGCCAGATGTTTGTAAACCACAACGATTCATTCAGTACATTGTTTCGATATGAATCCGCTTAGAGATTCGATAGAAATATTATAAATGTTTAGCGTCGCTATGATGTTATGCAATCTAGTTTGTTATTGTTTTTGTATTGTTCATCTTCCGAGGCGGAATTGTGATGTTCATTAATATTGTAATATTTTTTCTTTGTGATTACATTGCTTCGTGCACTTTGGTGTCAAAGTTTCTATAACATTACACCCGACCCTGATATTTTTTACAAAGTCAAATTCTATATTTTCATAATATGTGTAATGTAAATCTACTTGACGTCAAAGGGTGGTTCGCAGGGCGTTTCGACCGCTGCGGCTATATACCGGTATATGGAATGCCTTTTGAAGAAGTTGGTCGATTTTTAGGGTCCGGAAATAAATAAACCCGTATAGTTTGGTCATGTCTGTCTATCCGTCCTGGTCCGTCTGTCACCGGCGTAGTTAAAAAAATATTGTGACTAGAAAAAACTGTAAATTGATCAAAATAGACACCGTAATCAAACGGAGATATTAAGTAAGAGACAAGCGAATTGAAGTAGCTCTTCTACCTCTAAATCTCGCATACGATAACACACACATTTTCCGCTTTCTTCGTTAATCATAAAGGGTCATAGGGCGTCCGTTCTACTGCATTTTTGTCATCCTTAGACATTGTTTATTTGTAAGCATATCCTCCTAGACAACACCAGGCTCCTTCGGCAATTGAAGCTTTATATATCTAGTTTAAAAATACCCAAATCTGAATTAACATTAATTTCTTGTTAGGAATATCCAGATTGTTATGTAGCTTGATTACAATTAATACAAACTAGTTATTGCTAAAATCTGTGAAACTTTGCCAATTTAAGTTAATCGCGTCTGCGGAAATGTGACCCGACGCGATGACTGCTCGCTGATGGATTGTGAAAGTCTAATGACATCTTAGTCGAGGTACATCTCATTCGCCGTACAGTGCGCACCCAAAAAATACCATAACATATCCTCTTGTGAATTTCCGATAAAAATCATCTTCAGCTGGTAGAACATATAGAACATATGCACATATTATGTTTCGATATAACTGCCGCGAAAGAATAGGATACGATGGCAATAATGATCAGTAAGGTAATAAAATTAAGCTTAGTCAACGTGAAATAAAATTTGCTCATATTTACTAAAAAAAAACCCACAGATTTCAAAAGCACTGTGTACTTTGTATGCTAAGGTAATGATTATGCCATTCTTCAAAATGTATTTTTTTATTTTTTTTCACAGGTGAAAGCCCCAGCTTACTACATGGGGACACAAGCGCCCAGTACCCTCCCTCGAGGGGGCTCTATCCTCCGCGCTTTCTCCCCCGCTGCGCCCCCTGTGCCGGCCGATCGTGTGAAAAACCTCCCTGGTGCAGGTACGATACGTTTTTTCACGCAAAATGATCGATTTTAAATACAAAATCGGGGATAATTTGTTCATCAAAAGCGAAACTGCGTGTTTCGATTCCACGTTTTTAATGAAAGTTAAGGGTAAGGAAAGTTCTGAAAAATGATAATATCATACCAGGTCAATCCGGTCAAAATGATCGATCTGGTCTAGCGAATCCATAATTGATCACATCGTTAAAAACAATATACCTTTTAGCATGTTACGAATAAATAAACTACAGATTCCTAGGCGCAAAGAAAAACGCAATGTCACAAATTCCTCTGCAGCATATTCTCAATAGATGTCGTTTTGAAATTACTACAATATCCTGTGAGCAGTAAAACATAGACAAATCTAAAGCAATCCAATATATGAAGTATTATACAAGTAACTTCCGTCTCGTCTCAATCATGCTCTTTTAATTAACCGATGTTTACTTTGATTTTCGACCTTTTTAATCATGGTAGCTGATTTCCAGTTGTGTTAAAAGCAGTTTTCAGCATCGAATATTAAACTATAGCAGTTTTATATGTAACTGCTTGTTTAAATTTCGCATTATTCTATTTTAAAAGCGTATTACAGTAAAATTATTTCTAATCCAAGGCACTGGCTATTTTCGTTTACTTTCTACTTGTCTGAGGCACACCTCTATCGACGACTCAACGGACAACGAAATAGATATTAATTTGTAAATTTTAATGAATTTTAGAGCTTTACACATTTGTATAATATAATGATATAATAATTCCCTACGATTTAGGACAAAGAGATATAATAATAATAAAATAGCGTTTCAGAAAATTACATTCAAATAAATCCACTCATTGTATGTATCTTATGTAAACATTCTTCCGTGAAGTCTAATGAACCGTTAAAACAAATTTTTCTCTGAATGATTACTTCGTTTCCATCTCACAAGCCCATTCATTCATAGACCAATAAATATCTGATCATTCTCAAATGGGTGAACTGATTTTCACGAAGCATACTTACCGACTAAATACAACACAAGACGCCTGCGTAGACGTAATGATTTTTGACAATGGCCATCGCTTTTAAATTAGTTTATCCATTTGGGAGATCTCAAATGCTAGATAGATAACACAGATTGCACAAGTCCTTATAAAATCCCTCGTTTTTGGAGATTAATCCGGCAACTGATGCCGAAGGCCGCGGGGTGATAATATCAGGTACAAATAGGTGTATGTGTAGGTTGCTCTACGCCGGCCAAGCCTTATCGTTCATACTTGCCCGGGAGTGGCTCAGAAAGGTGCTTCCCCTACGGAGCGGCCGAATATTCCCGAGGCCCTGAACGACTGTACACCAATCCTGGTAACCCCGGTCGATCCTCACGTAACTTACAGTACGACAACGATCATAAAAACGTGGCCAATACTGAACTGATGTCACCTTCATTGTCTACAATGAATACTAATGGATGGTGGCGACCTCAAAGCAATGCTCTTTATGGTCGTTTTCGCATTGTAGCTTCTGTAATTCTTTGCTCGCTTGCTGTATAACCTGTGGTGCTAACAATTGCGCACGTTTTATTTTATTAAAATTTTTGATAAATATTCACCGTAATCACGTTTCAAGTCTATTCATAATCGATGGTGTGATCAACGAAAATTGAACCTATTCCAGGCGTTCCTCATCCCCTATTTTTTAAACAATAAAAATCTTGCACTAATGTTTTGTCTATTTTATCAATAGGAATTCTTGTAACATTGTCTTTGATCTCAATAATTCCCAAAGCAGTATTCGCCGAAGAGTTCAGATACTTTCGCATGCTTTGTATATAATCATCTAATAGCTGTTATTGTATATAACCTACTTATATTTTTCTTGTTCACTGTGTGCTAAAAATATGTTACTAGTATCTGTCTTTAACATTATATTGTCTGTCTCAGGGCACAGCGGGGATGGGTACATGTCGTCCCCGGAGCGTACGTCCAGGACACCATATGAAGATCCTTATTATACCCAGTTCTTGGGCCCAGCCACTCCTCGACCTATGTCTTCGGCAATAGACGAAGAAGTGAAGTAAGTTTCATATAGCATATTTGTAGACGCACTGAATTTATGTTCTAAAGCTGTAAATAGCATAATACTATATGGTGTTTTTCACAGTGATACCATCATCGTTGATGACGCATACCAGCTGTATGGTGTGAATGGCCCTCGTCCAATGCCAAGGCCTCCATTTGATCCCAGGTAACACTGACTACAAAAATCGACACGCATTCATTATAACTTGGACTACATTGATGGTTTAAGTCGTTTTGTGATCAGTTATTAAAGTTGCATTTTTACCACAATTTTGCTGTGCGATATTGTGGCCACAATAACCTGTTAGGCAGTTAGGTGGCTCGGCGATGTACTTCAGCTTAGCGATGTTGGGATTTTCAAGAGCTTACGGAATGGTTTTTGTAACTGAAATTTTATAGGCTGCCCCAAGACGATATGCAGCGCCTACGTGTCGAGAAGATGGAGCGTCAGTTGGCAAATTTGACCGGATTGGTCCAAAAAGCCCTGCAGGTGCCGCCGCCCGGAGCTCCGCCCGCGGTCACCCCTCGACAGGAATTCAACTACGCCGGTGCACGCCCTGCAAACCAAGGTAACGTAGTTATTCTTTAAACTTCAGAAACGAAAAGTGTTCATTGTGGCCTCTCAGTGTAGTAATGATACCAACGGATACAGGATTTTATATTTCAAATTAAAATTCACATTTGGTAACGCAAAAATGACGTGCAACACGGAGCAACAGCTATCGTGTTTCCTCCTAGAATTGTGCTTGATTGTAAATAAGATAAGATTTAATATTTATATGTAATCATCACGTCAAAGCAAAACAGCAATGTGAAGTGTTAATTTGATTAATTTCCAGTCTTCGTATTCGTATGTATGCATTACAGCAATGTTTTTACATTCATAAAGTAGATCATGAATTTGGTCTCTTTCTTCATAGAAGTGTCATAGAAGATTGTTTTGTCGTCGCCTCGTATAAACCACATTGGAAACTGAAGCCTTCACAGCTTATTCACACATGATTGGAATTTCCGTTGAAAATTGGATTTTCAATTTCGTATTGCTGCATACGTTTGCTTTTCAGAGAACGTCAGAGCGACATATATTCGTATAAAAGACAGCAGAAGGGCACAACTATTTGCCTGATTATTCCAAATTCAGTGTTCATATCCGTATTAAATGTCCGCTTCTGTCTTCGGCTTAAGACCTTAATGTAGCTTGCGTTTTGCACTCAGATGCCGCGCGATTTGCCAGCCACGAGAGACCCCCCAAATTAGGGAGGGATAAATTTCGTAAGTGTAATTGGACGCGGCCCAAAAATCTGCTGATGTATTGCTAATGTCACTAATTTAAGATCCTCAAAATTCCACCATATCGTCATTTTAGTAATGAAGTTTTTTTTATCAGATATACCTATTTAGAGATCTAGTACCTAGCTAGAAAATTGCAGCTATCACTTTAAAGAAAGTGGTTTAACATTTACTAATTTCTAAATAAATAATTAGAATAACAAAATTTTCTAGTCTTTTAACCAGCTTTTAAAATATCATTACAGCAAAAATACTACTAAAATACATAAAACCTGTTTCAAAATCAATACACAAAACAGATTAAATTACCATAACAACCCGTGGGTTACAAAAATATAGGTGAAAATAACAAGTTATGAACTCAGATACGTATCTAATAACAGTCGGGTAATTTTGAATCAAGAAAATTGAAAATTTCTCTCGACAATTTTGCCTCTGTAGGAGGCCATTTGACAAGTCGCGAGACGAACCGCAACTGTTAGGTGCGACCACATTCTATTACCGGCAAAACACTTCCGCGATGGTATGTGAATCAGGGAAAGTACCACTTTCACTAGCCACACGAACAATAGTAGTAACAAAATTTATAAAGTTGATAACATTCGCAATACATCGTTCACCCATTGTCACGGCTTGCTTGCCTACGTAATGTTCGACTTGTTTTTCAGCATTTAACCTATTGATAATGCTGAGTTGTTCTCCATCCATTAACATATCGATTGAATCCATTGCCTTTGTTTGTGTTTGTGTGAGTGCAGTAACCGAGTTTGCTCCGACTGAGAAGAACATGCGAGAAAAGAGGCTTTAGCGATTGCTGGGGTCTATGACATTCTCATTGTAGCTAGGACATGTTAATTTCGCTCGTTCAAATTATTTTCCATTTAGATTTAGAAGGATGTAACTCAAGGAACTGACAGGTATTATTTAGTAGTAGTAGCAGTGTGTTTTAAAATTATAACTTTGCTTTGTTATGGATTTATTTGTTTCGAATTAAAAGTATAATCGTAAGAGTGCTTCAGAATTATCATATCAATACAATATTAAGTACTAATTGTCGAAATTAAAGAAATAATACTTCATTATCAACTAGTTTGAGATTATAATTGATTTTTTATTGTGAAAGTAAATTAGTCAATCGCTAATCTATGGATTGCGTAATGTTTCTTCATCGAAGATTATGTAAATACAAACTCCAGCTGGTAGGCACTACATTGTGTAAATAGTGCTATTAGCGAGATAGCCTGAGACATTATTAACTGTAATGTTAGTCATCAAGTGGCTTACTAACATCCGACGTGTTATGAAATATTTACATGTATTCACACCGTGTCATTCTAATAAACAGATATAACGAACTGTATCACTTGGCAATTCATATTTTGGTCTAAATTAAATAACGGTGTAATGTTTTTCAAACAGCACAAATTTGAACACAGTGCTGACCATTTCTGGATAGATTTTCGATTAGTTAACCACAGTACGTCAATATAAAAATCATTATCTTTCTCATCATTTGGGTTCAGCGTACCTAACCATCACACTTCTTTTGATTCATCCAATGCATCCAAACCATCTTTCTACGTATTTCATTTATTATTACTGATTTATGTACATGTATTCGTACTAAAAATATATCTTTGAGATACATCATTCTATTTATCTTTATTTTTACTTTACATAAACCGCTGATTTATCTTCCTACACCTATTTTATTTATATACTCACACCTGATCACATCTAACACTACACATTTTCAAAATTTTATCAATATATAACACACGTTTGCTTGTAATCATACGATTTATGAATCCTAACACTATCGTAGCTTTGCGTTGGCCTCTATAAGTCCATTGTCGTCAAAAGACGGCGTAGTATTGACGACAATAATTTGTGCTTTCAGAAAAATCTGTGTCATTTGAAAAGTCGGTCTCATTTTGCGATGACCCCCCCGACTTGAATTCTCCCAAACAACACTCGCCTCAGCATTCAGGTATGCATCGTTTTTGGAACCCCCTAGAAATAAAGTAGTACCGTGAATTAAATCTAATAATATATTGATATATATGATGAATTGGCTATAATATTTAAAATCATACATCAAACTCTTATCATTCGTCTCATTGTAATACCAGACGAATGTGTAGAGAAGAGAACTTAAATCACTGTACATTATTATGAATCTCATTCTATTTTATTTGAACATTTTTCATGTCAAGTTTATTTTTCTTATTATTTTCATTCAGTTTCTAATTATGCGTCTGTAAAAATGCGTCTTTTTTGATACGTAACAGTGTGATAAGTTAACGCCATTGCCGATTGATCGATGTTAAACTTATTCTATAGTTATTAGCATCATGTATTCATTAAGATAGTTTGTAGTATGTATGTGCATACCCTTAAAGCTATTCTTCTCGACTCTTTCAATAAAGCGATTCGTTTCGACTTTTCCATGTTTTTTATTAGCTAATAGTCAGTTAGTAGCTCTTCAAAATAATAAATTCTCATATAGTTATATAGTTTACTGGGTCCAAAGTCAAGATCCATAATGAGTATTAAGAAATTAATACAAATAACTCGCGCAATTGAATAAAGACATGTTGTTTAACATCACTTTATTGTAAGAGTTCGGAATTTCTATCTTACATCTGTCTCTTTAGTTACTCTAGTAGATAATATCATAACCATAACCATAATTCTTGTATTTGATTTCTTCCCGCTTTCTTCTTTGCATTTACAAGCTGATACCAAGCCGACCAAACCGGCAATCAAATCATCAACATTGCCGCGGACATCTTCCCAAGGTAACTCTTTGGTATCCATATTGGTGTATAAATTTGGGCTGTGACCAATTTCTGCAGCCTGCTAATTTTAAGAGGGAATAAGTGGTGACACGCACGCATTTGCATGCCATTACTTATTCTACATTTTAGGAGCTTTTTACCACAGGGGTTATGCGGATCTTCAATAAAATGGTTGTTGGAATCAGTGGCGATGCTGGACTAATACCAAATACCAAAATAACATCGTTATCAATATTGAAGACTAGCTCTTAAACTATTAACTCTAAGCGTGGTCTAACGTCGTCATTGAGCGGTTTAAGGGTACTAACTTATTGCTTAAAAATGCGTAGCGCGACGAGCTTGAGATTTGGCTGTTAGTTGGTATGACACACATAACAATAAAGTTATTTGAAGAGTTGTATATGATGATTGCAGAGAGGGATCGCCTGAAGCCGGCCCCGCCACCGAAGCCGGCCGGCCTGGCTAACCAGCAGATGGCGATGGTACCGCAGAGGAGCTACACCATAACGGTTACTCCGGACTTCTTCAATCAGCTTCGCATACTGCAGAAGCAAAGCCGCGACTTGAGGATTGAGGTGGGTATCATGTTGGGAATATTTTGTATTTTATCTAAAACAATTGTTTCATTTCTACCTTTTGGAGGACGTATAAGTATAATGTTTTTATGTGTTAAGTAATTAAAATTATGTATAAGACTTATTTTGGCTTGCGACTTCGTACTCGCATTAAAATTCTGATTTTTCACTGTTTTTTTTATATTTTTCATTAGTACATTCAGGTATTTCATCTGTGCATTGTCTGTCAGTCAGTTGTAGAAGATTTTTAGATATATTAAGATGCCGTCTACACCAGCTTATACGAGCTCGACAAAATGCGAATTGCTGCAATTGCGAATGAACTTTTTTTTTATTAATAAGCAATTTATTCCCAAGTCCTGATTAGTTATTAAGTACGTAAGTTTAATTTAAGTTTAGTTTATTTAATATGTTTTTGTTTATTATTGGCCTTGCCATTCAAAATTATTTTACCTGTACTTTAATGATAACTGCATTATAATACTTAGATATTTTAATAAATAATTTTGATGTTGAATACTTGATTAGAGTTTAAATAGCATTAGTAGTTTTGAAATAAACGTTTAATCTCATTAACTTCCAATCACCATTAAGTTTGTATAAGGATATCATTTCTACCTTGATCCGCAGACCCGTAACCTTCGTCGTTCGACGCTGGCCCACGCCATCCAAATGAGGCAGCTCATGGCTGAGACCATCGTTCAGATTGGGGCCCTCGCTGCCTCTTTCTGCGAACAGGATCCTGACTCGGTATGGTCATCAACATCATCACAAGTCAATTTTCTGAATAATTACGAAAATAGTTATCATGTAAAATGTATAATATAATAACTTTTCTATTTCTCTTATAAAGTTGTTACATACATTGCAAGTTAAATAAAAGCTGGATAGATAAGATAGAACACAATCTAACCGTCACTGATATACGGACCATGATCTTCTTTGTTTAAATTCAAAAAGATTTTGCTGACATTTAATTGCTGTTAAAGGAAAAATACATGTTTTCCAATTTTGAAAAACTGTAGACGTCATTTATATAAATGTTTATATTTTTTTGCTTTGTTCTCAGCAATTGACCCGTGAGGAGGAGATATATCGTCAGGACATGCTGCTTCTCGAGAACGATCTTTATGAACTCGAGGCCACCGTGGAGCGCCTCCGCGGTCAAGCTGCCAACAGGTACTTCCATCATCATCATACAACTATAAAAGTTTTCATTTCACTTCACAAGTCTAACAATTATTAGGTTTATATTAACTTAAATTTAAAACTTGTGTGGAGCACTGGAGACACCAAACTAAGACGAAGCCTGTATTTTGGGACACCAAATCCCCCTCACATATAATCGATGTCCTTTCATTAGTTACGTACATTAAAGTTTTTGCCATCATCACCATAAAAGCAAACAGTTATATTCCACATTAACACTGTCATAACCCACCTTCAAACTAAAAATTAAAAAAAAATGTAGTCTAGGAAATAAATTTTTAGGTGTCAAAATGATCATTTAATATAACTGATAATTATGTAGGGAGACGCGTGTGAACATGGCCGACATTGAGCGCATTGCCATGGTTCTGTCAAAGAGCAGCAAGACCGTTGCCGATTGGAAGCTGAAGTTCCCGATCCTTCAGGAGACCATGAAGGCTAAACTCGCTGCGGAAATGGAAAAGGTGAGAATTAAACCGGTGACAATCCTAAAGAGTGCTGGCTAGATGTCGTCAGAGAGATGCTAAAGCTAGTAAGGAAAAGAAAGAAGATTCTATTAAAAAGGAGAAAGTAAGGAAGCTTCGACGACCTCGGTGGCGCAGTGGTAAGGTTCTAGCCACTGAACCGAGAGGTCCCGGGTTCGATCCCCGGTCGGGTCATGATGGAAAATGATCTTTTTCTGATTGGCCCGGGTCTTGGATGTTTATCTATATATGTATTTGTTACAAAATATAGTATCGTTGAGTTAGTATCCCATAACACAAGTCTCGAACTTACTTTGGGGCTAGCTCAATCTGTGTGATTTGTCCTAAATATATTTATTTATTTATTCTATTTCGCTTTCCTTCTTATACCTTTGGTCATTCACTGCTTTGTTGTTAATCAATAAACATTTAATTGTTTTAATAAACGTTATATATTGACAACTTACAGGTGGTCCGCAAAGAGAAGATGCTGGAAGAAGAGCCGGAACGGCTTGAATTGGCTCTGCGTCGCTGCAAGAAACTAACCGGAACATTGGTCACTCTGAAAAGGTATTATAATAAACGAAACAAGACCTTCAATCCCAAAACTAGGTTTACTGTACCTGATTTCAACGCTAACTAACAGAAACATAAATATAATTTAATCAGCTAATGTAACCTGCGTATAATTTAGCAAAACTGATTATCTTGGCGATAAATTTTTAATTGATAAGGCGATAGATTTTCTCCACTAAAATTGTGCATTTATATACTTGAACTTGAACTTTTATATGATATTTCTGATGTTAACCTTTAAAAGTTGTAAATCCAACTGTGATTTTCCAACCGGCCGCCTGCCTGACACCCTCCTTCGGAACGTATTTGTTGCCTATCAGCTCTTTTAGCTATATATTCCTTAACCGTCTCATTTAAAATCCACGGGAGGATATGGAGTGGTCTTATACTAGGAACCTCATGATGACGGATGATTTTAAATGTCTACTTACAATGCCGTATCCAGATTGGCCTGCGTACAAGAGCAGCGTCTTCCAATCACTGATGGTCGCGTGTCCCCCGTCTCGTCCCAAAGCTCCACATTCACTGCTGGACCTTCTTCTGAAGAGTTTGCCTCTGATAGTACTTCTTGCCCCAATGCGCAAGCGCAGCCGAACAAGGTAACAAACGAAATATGTGTACTAAAATCTTATTATGACAAAAACTCTGATCCTTACTAGATCGAATTTGCATTTCAATTTGATTTATCAAAGAAAAATATGTTAAATAATTTATTCTTATTAAATCTTATTTGCTTTTAACATTCAAAAAAATTCTGAATAATCTAACTAAAACATATTTTTCGTTGGTAAAATGCCAGGAAGAAAGTACCAATTGTATGTTTACACGTGCGTGATCCTAAGTGACCAATATATAATAGTCATACATAAACTAATCCTCGCCTATTTTCTTCCTTGTCAATGTGATAATTAACTTTGATTAAAATGTCTGATTACTGACCAATTTATTTACAGAATAATCATGCAGAGTTTTAGGAAACTTTAGGAATATCTAATGATTGCTATATGCCTTAACAATTGCAGGTTTGCCAAAGGTTTAAAATTTGCATTTTTTTCCACAACTTCGATGTTTTGCGGAGTGAAGTATCTTTATCGATGATTTGCTTCCCTCATCACCCCAGCTTATTGGGTAGTACCGTATCATGCCTATACGGCAGCACATAATATAGCTTCCCTGCTGTAAGCATGTGCCCCTTTTCTTTTACTTTCTATTTACTTATTAGCATGTAGATTAACATTTTTATTATATCTTATCCTACCACGGCCATCATTATTTGTTAAGTATATCATAATTATTGCTTATTTTTCCATTCTAATAAGTCCATATCCTTTAGAGATAGTGGTTTTCGCATCATTGGAATGATCTGGTGTGTTTAGTGTGTCCTATGTATTCTGGATGTTATCATGAATTCGGCCTCAAAATTTCAAGTGTACTCACGAAATGCGAATGCGTTTCGTCATTACGCTAATACACCGAAATTGGCATACGATATCAAAATTTGTCTATTTCTAAATTTCATCACGCTCTGTCGATTAGGTAATGTTATCAAAGTCAAAAGATTAAAAAAAAAACCAAAAGGTTTTGGAATGAATTACTAATGTAATCCAGGAAAGTATGCTTCGCTTAAGAAATCATCAACACAAAGAAATATATAACAATTCCTGAAAGCGTTGAAAGAGGAAATGTATTTTGTCATAGGCTTTAACACAAACATTTATTCAAATTTCGATTCAGAGACGACTATTAAGCCGATTTGTAAAATCAGTAAAAAACGTAGAAATGTTTCAAAACCACAGTGCAAACGAAACAAATGTATCACAATGGTAACATCTACAAGATTTATTGAGATTTCTCGGCTTAACTTCAATATGCGACATCACCGCGTCCTCCTGGATAAGATCATCTTTAACATGTAAGTATACAGTTTAGTTCGTAAGCTATTATAGACAGAGTGTGATGGTAACCCAAAACAGAATACAACGATTAAAATTATTTTGCACATATCCTCGCAACCAAACGCACTATCCGTCAACGTTGCATTTTTTGATCCTTGCTTCAGGAAAATAATGCCAATTTTAATAACATTTCAACCATAAGACTACAATAACGCGGGCCTGCCGCCGTCACTCATGCAGACTTATTGTCCATCCTGAATTTGTGTGACCCTTGGGTTTGTTCATCTAGGTATGTAGGTTACAATGAAGCAGAAATTTTCCCGTTGCATTTATTATAAGAGCCCCTGTTTTATCTGTTACTTCATGCAACCTAACTTTACAATATTGACATAAGCATAAGGGGCTCTCAGATTAAATCTACGTGCTATGTTACTTTATCAGTCTCAATCATCAGTTCTACTTATATTATTGTGTCAAAGACCAACTATGACAGGTCTCGTATCCAATAGATAACTTTTCTTCGAAACTATTTTATAATATCTACTATTTTACGTTGTGTCATTATTATCAAATTTTTTTAACAATGGATTTCATGGTGTTTTTTCCGTGATGGTCCCGTCAGTTCGCCTGGAGACAGAGCCAAAACTTCAAAGAAGCTATTGTTATTAACGAGTAATGAATCTCTTCGTTATATATCGATTATTATTATTATTATTATTATTCATTACTACGTTTATTAAAATTTGTTTTATATTTTTTCCACATCCGTATTTTACTTTTCATTATATTTTTTTCCTTTCGATATATTCTCATATAATATCTTGTTTATGTAAAATAACACAATTTTTGCTATTTTATGTAGGCATGTTGGTGCACTGAGTACACGATGCTTCAGCAATATTGTAAAGCAGATTTGCTTTAAAACAATTGGAGAGACTTACAAAATTTTTGCCTATTTTTTCCAGTTCAGACAGTATTGAAAGAATCGGTACGCATGCTTACATATCTAAAATATATGTATTTGGAATATGTCGAACTTTCTTGTTACTATATTTTTTTGTGTGTGTGGGAACGATCAATTTTATGATCATGAGCTAACAATTTATATTGCATTCTGAGGATAGGTCACAAGACATTTGTACGACATAAATGATCGTCTCCACAAACATACCATAGACCTCGTAGACACGCGTAGGCCGATCGCCCAACTTTCAACTGACAGTTATAATAATTTTCTTTCTCTTTTAACCACTGTTTTTATTATTTTAATTTGAATTCTTTCCGTTGAAAGTTGTGGTGCAAGATATGATAATTTTTAATGTAATGAATTTACTAATACTGTAACAGTATATATCAAGATCTGATTAGGCCTACCAGTTAAATATATTTACTGTCGTCACTATTCTATTAGGTTTGATTATGCACGTTGCACGGTTGAACTCTAGTTGGAATGTAGATCCATTAGCATCAGCCTAACTCTAAATAGTTCAACTAATATCGGATTGAATTTGGTTTTACAAAAATCCAGCAAGATTCCAAATGTCGAACCATTTCTTATATTACTATAATATTAACTTGTATTGATTGAATATGTGCTGGGTTTTTGCAAAGTTTCTTTTTACTTCTGGTGGTCCAAAATTTCCATACACAAAAATGGGGCCTCCGTTAACAAATCTTTGAATAACACGCATGTTGTACAAATAGAATAGTTGCTTTTACAATAGTTTGTGCATCTGGCTGTTTATATTTTGTTGCAGTGCGCTCTCAATAACAGCAGCAGCTCCTAGATCTTCTGAAACGAATGACATGCCTTAAACACTTCACTTCTGCTTCCTGGTACTTTTACTTACACCTACTTCGGATATCTCACCTTC